>NW_006921815.1:1704109-1705751 GCF_000298275.1 Orycteropus afer afer
TCTGTAGTTTTCCTTTTAAGTGATGTCTTTGTTTTGGTATCAAGGTTATGCTTGCTTCATAAAATACATTTGGGAAGATTCATTCTCTTTTATGTTCTGGAATAGTTTGAGTAGGATTGGTGTCAGTTCTCTGAAATCCAGTAGAATTCTCCACTGAAACTCTCTGAGCCAAGACTTTTTTGGTTGGTATATTTTTATGACCTGTTCAATTTTTTCCTTTGTTAGGGTTTTTTTTTTTTCAAATTTTCCATCTCAGTCTGTGTTAGTTTAGGTAGGTAGTATGTTTCTAGAAATCTGTCCATTTCTTCTAGATTTTCAAATTTGTTGGAGTATAGTTCTTCATAGCATCCTGATATTATTCTTTTAATATCTTTGGATTCTGTTGTATCATCACCCAATTCATTTCTTATTCATATTATTTGCATTCTCTCCATCTTTTCCTTTGTTAAATTTGTCAGTGGTTTGTAAATTTTATTAATTTATTCAAAAAACCAACTTCTAGTCTTGTTGATTTTTATCTATTATCATTCTACTTTCTGTTTCATTTATTTCTACTTGAATATTTATTATTTTTTCTACTCGTGACTGTAGGCTTTTTTTGCCGGTCTTTTTCTAATTTTTGGATGTTTGGTTAAGGTGTTGATTTTGGCTCTTTATTCTTTTTTTGATGTGTGCATTTATTGCTATAAATTGGCTTCTAATCACTGATTTTGCTTTGTCACAAAGATTTTCATATGTTGTATTTTCCTTCTCATTTGATTCAAGGGATTTTTTCATCTTATCTTTTATTTCTTCTATTACCCAGTGATTCAGGAAGGGTATTATTCAGTTTCCATGTCTTTGCTATTTTTCCATTGATCTTACTATTGTTGATTTCTAATTTTAAAGCATTGTGAGCTGAGAAGAAGCTCTGGTGGCATAATGACTAAGGCATTTGACTGCTAACCAGAAGGTTGGTGGTTCAAATCTATAAGCCACTCCTCAGAAGGATGGTTAGTCTATCTACTTCCGTAGTGATACCACCACCTCGGAAACCCAAGGAGGGGTCACTATAAGTCGGATCCGACTGGATGGCAGTGAGTTTTTTTGGGGGGGGCAGTGGAGGAGGTGATCTGAGAAGATCCTTTGCAGTACTTCAATGTTTTTAAATTTATTAAGTCTTGCTTTGTGGCCCAACATATGATCTATCATGGAGAATTTTCCATGTGCACTGGAAATGAATATATTGTGCTATTGATTGGTGAAGTACTCTGTATATATCTATAAGGTCAGGTTGGTGAATTGCATTCTTTACTTCTTCTGTGTCTTTGTTGAGTTTCTTTCCAGTTCTGCTGTCTTTCATTGAAAGTGGTGCATTAATGTCTCTGACTTTGACTGTGGAATCATCTCTTTGTTTTTTCAATTCTGTTAAAGTCTGATTTATGTATTTTGGAGCTCTTTAATTGGGTGCATTTTGTTGTTGTTGTTATGTGCCATCAAGTCAGACTCGACTCAGAGCGACCCCTCTTTGGGTTTCCGAGGCAGTATCACTATGGAAGTAGCTTGCACAATGTCTTATGGTTATGTCCTCTTGTTGAATCAATACTTTGATCATTATATAATGTCTTTTCTTGTTTATTAGGGTGGTTTTTGTCTTAAAGTC
>NW_006921815.1:1707920-1755266 GCF_000298275.1 Orycteropus afer afer
TCCGAGGCAGTATCACTACAGAAGTAGGATTGCCCAACCTTCCTTCCGAGGAGTGGCTGGTGGGTTTGAACCTCCAGTCGTCTGGTTAGCAGGCAAGTGTCTTAGCCACTATGCTGCCAGATTTGACCCTAAATTTTCCTTGAGAAACTGTATAGTTCTAGGTTTCACATTTAAGTCTTTGATCCATCTGGAGTTCGTTTTTGTGTGTGGTGTAGTATTTGCTAAATATTTTTGCTTGTCCTCTTTTTTATTTTGATGTGAAGGTTTATCATTTTCCCTGAGGTTACCCTGTGATTTTCTCCCCAAGTTTAGAACAGTTCATTCTATCTTGCAATTGTCTTGACTTCTTCACCATTTAGAAGTTCTATAACTACCCATTTTTTCCCTCTTTTTGGTTTGTCCTTGTCCTCATTTGCCAATTGATTGATCTGGTTCCCTGCTTATAATCTTGTAGTCTTATTTACTTTGGATTCCTCCATAACTTGGTCAGTTTCTGGGTTATGTCACCATGTTTGTTAATGGTCAGTTTTTTGTTTGCTGTTGTTGGTTCTCTGTCCAAAGTACTCTCTTTAGCATTGCTTGCAAGGTTGGTCTGGTTTTAAAAAATTCCTTTAATTTTTGCTTATTTGGAAATGTCCTCATTTCACCATCAAATTTAGGGAAAATTTTACAGGGTATATAATTCTTAGGCCATGATCATACATTGATTAGAAATTCTTGGTTGGAGATGTTTTTTTCTTTCAGGGTTTAATATGTACAATCCCATTGCCTTCTTGCCATCATGGTTTCTGCTGAGAAATCTGAGCTTAGTCTTACTGGTTGCCCTATTTAGGTAACTTTTAGTTTTTCCTGTGCTGCTTACAAAATTCTTTCTTTGTCTTTGGTTTTGGTGAGTTTGACGATGATATGCCTTGATGATTTTCTCTTGGGGTCTATCCTGTTTGGGGTTTGTTGGACTTCTTGAATGGATATATTCTTGTCTTTCATTATATCAAGGAAATTAACTTCCAACAAATCTTCAACAATTTTTTCTGTGGTTTCATTTGTCTTCCTGTTCAGGAATTCCAGTTACATCTAAGTTATTCCTTTTGATGGTATCTCACATGAACCTTAGGCTTTCTTCATTTTGTTTTGATCTTTTTTCTGATGGAACCCTTTCCAAAGAAGTATTCAGGTTTTTGTCTTCAATCTAACTAATTCTGTCTTCAATTTATTCAATTCTACTCCTTGCCCTTTCAATATGTTATCTATTTCTACAATTTAGTATTAATCTTCTGGATTTCTACATGTAGACTTTGTATAATTTTTAATTTTTCATTTATTTTGTCATTTTCTTCTTTTCAGAAGACAAATGTCTTCTGAAATTGTTCTAGGACTTTTCTCTGTGGTTTCTTCAATTTTTTCAGTGTTTTCCTTGATCTGTCTCTTAATACATTGAAGGAACCTAAATATAATTCTTTTGAATTCCTTATCAGGGAGTTCTAATGCTGCTTCTTCCTTAGGGGTGTGTTCTGGATCTGTATCCTGGTCCCTTGTTTCTGCTACTTTATCTTGCTTCTTTGTCTGGGCTATGATGGTCAGTTGTCTCTGAGACATTGTGATATTTTTGTGTTTATATTTAAGTGGTGATTTTATGTTGTAGTGATTCACCCAAGATTTTAGTTTTCTTCAGATGTATTGGAGTAAGCAAGGTATTGTGATCCTCTGCTCACTAATTGGCAGCACTTATGCCCTCACCACCTCTCTCCTATCCAATCGTCAGCCTCCCATATGTCTATGCTGTCTTTGGCAAGCAGAACCTATCTGTAGGTTCCTGGAATCTAAGCGAGAATGCCAAAATGGCCACTGCTTGTAAACATTCAAAATGTCTTTGCCTTCTGGACAGCTGAAAGTGCACAACTCAGCTTATCTTCTTCTTTGCTGTTTTCTTTTTCAGTCATCAACTACCCATGCAGTAGTCCACTCAGCTTCTGTTGAGCAGGGTCGATTTTTAGGTTAATTCTCAGGTCCTAACACCACTTAGAAATATTTAGGCTTTCGGTGCTGTTAGGACAGCTGAAAGTTCGCAGCTCCATTTGTCTCCTTACTGACTGTCTTCATTCAGGCTCTTCTACTAGTTGGTGTTTGATCCACTTCTGTATCCTTCCTTTCAAAGACCAGGGCTCCAGGATTATCTTCTGTATCTGTGTCAGTTGTTTTGTCTTTTCTTTGTTGAAGAGTCTTTGTGTAGCTTGTCTGCCTATTCCTCCATCTTACCAGAAGTCCATGGCTTTCATTTTTGTGTATGTGAGATAGCCATTGGTGATCTGTGCACCATCCCTTTCCCATCTGGTAATCTGCTCTCCTTCACATGATGGGAAAAGGTAGATATGCTGATGACTATTGAAAACTATACTAGATGTTGTAGAACTGTCTAAGAAAGGTATTAGAGTACATCTCCCTTAACCTCATCATTTTCATTGAGTAAGATTCATTCAAAGAGATAGTTATTTGTCCAAGATCACAGAGCTATTTAGAACTGGGAAAGGATTTAGAATTATAATTCCAAAGCCAGAGTTGCATGCTGCTGCTTCTCTGCTATTGCTGAGGAGATTAATTTTACTTTAATAATGGTAATTAAAATGAGCATGATCATAAATAAATAAAATTATACATGGCAATTGGAATAGCCTAAATTGCAAGGACAACCATTGGTCATCGTATGAAAAATGATACTTGAAAAGGCAGTGTGGTGCAGTGAATTACTTAATATAGCCCTTAAAGCCATAGTCCTTGTAACTCTCACAAAATTACAGGGTAGGATTATGTAAATGTGAAGTGTTTTTGTCACCCATTTTGGGGATTGGATAGTTTGCTAATAATGTAAATTAGATGCATGGTATCCTGTGGGTGAGGGCTTATGTTAATAAGGTATATGGAACCCCAGAGACTGTTCAGTTCAGCCATCCCACTAGGCTTAAGTTGAGCCTTTGCAGAGGTGAAAAGAAGGGTCATGACTACTACCAACAAGAAGAGACAGGAGCGGAGTGGATCTTTTGAATCCGGGATCCCTTCATTGAGTAATTCCTCAACCCAGGACGGAGAGAGTTGTAACACAAAAGAGATAGTTAAAAACAGTGCCAGAGAAACAGCAGCCCAGAAATGGTGGCAACAGAGGCAGCAGAACCAGAAGACCAGGGGTAGACAGCATGGTAGGCTTTCTAGACAACATAATGTGAAAACTAAGTATCTTTGGTTAGGAACCTTACTAACAGAGTAAGATACCTCTGGGCACCTGGTGGAGCTAGGTTTGCAAATTCACAGAGCTAGAGCTGAGTGTCTTTGGACAGAGACCCATAGGAAGAGTAAGATACCTCTGGGCACTTGTCAGCAGAACTAAAAGATCTATGGAACACTTGCTTGAGCAGGGCAGAAGAGAAGATGCCATGCGGCCAAGAGGCTGAGGGTCAGAGAGAGGCGTGCCTGTGAGCACTGCTGAGAAGCTGTCTTTATTGATGGACTATATCCTGAATCATTTCTGATTCTGAATTATAATAAACCCCATAATCGTGAATATTGTCTATGATTTCTGTGTGGCCATTGCAATAAATTATCAAACCCAGCAGGGAAGTAGAACATGCCATATGAGGAACGGTTGGTGTCAGAATTGGTAAAAAAAAAAAAAAAAAATGGTGGAGGTATGACTGAACTCTGCCTCATAGGAATCAGCCTTGGGCTGTTGATCTTGGGAAGTTAGAGAAGTACAGATACCACCCCCATGCCATTCTTTTAGATAGGATAATATTCAGTGTAAGTGCATAGGAAAGTTTATCACAAGATGAAGTATTAGAGAAAGATACATATCCTAAGTAAGTAGAAAAGTCAAAGCAACTTCATAAACCTGGAATACTCTGCCCATAAACTGGAATTATTGAGAGCACAGATAAATACAAATCACTAAATGACAAAAAGTGGGAGTTTACCATTGTAGAGTTCTTTTTCCACTATTTCTCTATTGGTCATAAGAACCTTTAAAAGTTTCCCATGCTGAAGTAAATAAGTTTACACATATATACAAATTTGCAGCATCTATAATCTGTCATTCCCATTCTGGACATCAAAATATCCATTTTCAATTAAAAACTCAAGAAAACAATTAGTTCAAAGAACTAATGGACCATGTAAACCACAGTCTCTATGACCTTGAGACCAGAAGAACCAGATGGTGCCCAGCTACACTACCAACTGCTTGAATCAGAATCACAACAGAAAGTCTGGACAGAGTAGGAGAAAAATTTAGAAAAGAACTCAAATATCATTAAACAAACAAACAAAAAAATAATAAAGAACAGACTTACTGCTCCTTTAGAAGCTGGTGGAACCCCCAGGATATGCCCCTGTAACACCTTTCAAACCTGGAATGAAACCCAGCCCCAGGGATCACCTTGCAGCCAAACAATAGATAAGCCTATAAAGTGAAAATAACACCTAGAAGGAACGTATTTTTCAGAACAATCAACCCATATGAGGCC
The DNA here is from genome assembly GCF_000298275.1 of Orycteropus afer afer. Classification (NCBI taxonomy): domain Eukaryota; kingdom Metazoa; phylum Chordata; class Mammalia; order Tubulidentata; family Orycteropodidae; genus Orycteropus; species Orycteropus afer. The sequence continues at coordinate 1,712,432 of NW_006921815.1, forward strand.
AAAAGGGCAAGGATTGCCCCAAAATAAAGTTGAGAAGTCAGGAAGGGGCAGAAAAGAAGGACAAATGGAAATGGGGAACCCAGGGAGGAAGAGGGAATCCTTGAGGGTATTGGAACTAATGCCACAAAACAAACTGTGTATAAATTGTTGAAAGGGAAACTCATGTTCTCTACAAACTTTCACCCAAATCACAATAAAATGTTTTTTAAAAAATTTTTTGATTAAGCTACAAATATTGTGCCTTTCCTGTTGTTGTTAGGTTCTGTCCATTCAGTTCCGATGCATGGCCACTCATGTGTGTCAGATTAGAGCTGTGTTCCATTGGGTTTTCAAGGCTGTGACTCTTCAGGAGCAGATCAGCAAGCTTGTCTTTGGGATACATCTGGGTGGTTTTGAACTGCCAACCTTTCAACTAGTAGAGCACTTAACCATCTGTGCCACCAATGGACTCCAATTGTGCTTTTAGTATGGCTCATCAAATATCATTTAATGATAGAATAACAACAATATATCTCTCTAGCAATCTGCTGTTGTTGTTGTTACATTAGCCAAATCTTGAAAACAAAATAGATAAGTTCTTTGTACTGCAAAGTTTGTACATTTTTTAACAATGTGGCCCCTTTTTTCATTCAATTCTATATACGGCATATTTGCCATTTCATTTCAGATGTTCTGGTCTTTGCTATTGAAGAATAGTTATTCCAAGAGCTTGTCTATTACAGAGAGTAGGATAAGCTCTGATTTTCAGAATTATGACAGATTGCTTCCCACTTCCTTGATTTAAGGTTAAAATGTACTCATGATATCACTAGGATTTGTAATGACTTGTCTTAAACCCATGAAATGGGGGGAGAAAGAGTTTCAAGGGCCTGGAAATGTTTTTTGTAAGGACGGAGATAACACTTGTGTCAAGTTAAACTATGTCAGTGTTTTCTACAATCAGAGCTGACAAGGTTAAATCTCTGATTTTCTTTTACTGATGAGTAAGCCAGCATTCAGTGAGATACAAGGATGTTTTCCTTTCCAGAATTTACTTAGGAAAATGGTACTTATGAAAGAGGACCCTGCTCCTGCATTTACATATCATATGCATTTTCTATAGGGTGGCTGTTCCTGTTCCATATAATTAAGCCAAGAACATGTCAGTGGGAAGTCACTCTTATTTTATTCACAATTGTTAAAGCTAATGCTTCTAGTTGCTATTAATGAATACAAACACTTTCAAAAGATACTGGGAAAAAGTCATAGAATTAGATTAACTATGTAATCTTGTGTCCATGGAGTTTTACTGAATTAGTATGAAATAGCTTTGAAGCAGAGGTTCATTACAATCGTAATGAAGCAAAATTGGCAGATCATTCCCACCTCTTATTCAGTAAGCTGACAGGATCTTTGGCTTGTATTCTCCTTGTAATATGTCTCAGGTACATTATTCCTCTCATTAGTCTAGCAAACCTCTGTCCAGTTTCTGGTTGTTTCACTTCCAGAAAATTCTAATAGCCTTGCTTTTACCAGCCTCTTGCTTTTCACATGTTTAGTTAGTATGCTCTAAATACCATGACAACAAAATTATATTCCTCCTGTACCACAGTGTTTGCCTCTTTACATGGTTTAAAGTAGGGCAAAGTGATGAACAAAGTTTAAGCAAATAATTACAGAACCTTTTCCACATACACATAGTTGACCCCATGGGTGATCTTTTGGCTGTGTATTCCCTGGTTTTTCATTTTTCCAAATGATAAGTCCTTTGAGATTAACACCATGTCTTCTACATTATTTTGTAAACACACAGAGAAATCGGGGCAATTGCATAGATGCACAATGCATTTTAATTCATGATAATTATACACCAATGTCTGAAATTAATGACAAAGACATAGTGAAAATTCCTCCAATTTTCAAACTTCATAGCTTACAAAATAAATTTATTGAATTTAGGTGAAAATAAGCTTTTAAATTATAAAGGAATATGCCTGCATACTCCACCCTACACACAGTAGTTAGTTGCCACCTGCCATTTCTCACTCAGACAAACACAATTCCTGTGGATTGGGTTTTATCCATGCTTTCTTTCTTTCCCTGCCTTCTCTCTACAGTGGTCAGAATTACCTTTCTAAACATAATTATATTTTAAAATATAAACCCATTCTTCTGTACACAAAGTGTTAGAGTAGGGTTAGAAATGGAAGTTCCAAACTCTGAAATAGTCACATGATGTCAAAATTCTACGAATTGCATATGGGCTTGTTTGTTTGGATGGTATATACAATAACTCTGTAACCAGACTAAGATGTGTTAAACTTCAGGGATGCTGCTTTTAGTGTTGTCATTCATTTAAATCCCTCATACTATAACAGCCAAAAAAATCTGTTGCTGTCAAGTCACTTGCCACTCACAGCAACCCCGTGCATTACAGAATAGAACTGCTTCATCGGGTTTTCAGGGCTGTGATATTTACAGAGACATATCATCAGACCTTTCATCTGCAGTGCTGCTGGATGGGCTCAAACCAGCAACCTTTAGGTTAGGAGTCAAGGACAAACCATCAAGGACCTAAGTCATGGCATCCTCTTCTATATTTAATGGAAAAAAGGGTAACAGACTACTACCCTCTTTAAATTTGTTTTTATTTACTTTGGTTTTGGGGTAACCATTTCTATGAATAAGAAAATGGAAATAACTTCGTGTAGAACTTTGAGAAGCATAGGAATTTTTTTTTTTTTTTTTTGAGAGATACCATTCATAAGTCTTTCCTTTTGTTTTTCTAAAGGTACCGTATTAGTCACTCCTCTGAAAATATTAACCTTGGAGTAACAAGTAGTGCACAATGTTCATCTAAAAGAAGTAAAACATTATCATAAGAGGCAGTATGTTTTTGTTGTTGTTGTTATGTACCGTCAAGTCAGCCCTGACTCATAGCGACCCGTCCTTGGGTTTCCGAGGCAGTATCACTACGGAAGTAAGATTGCCCAACCTTCCTTCCGAGGAGTGGCTGGTGGGTTTGAACCACCAGCCGTCTGGTTAGCAGGCAAGTGTCTTAGCCACTATGCTACCAGAGCTCCTACAGGATGATAAAGAGCTCTAGAGCAACTTCTGAGCACCATGGTTCAAATGCCTGCATCATGCTAGGAAGTGTCATTAGGTCTTACTTCATTTCTCTGTACCTTAACTTCTATATATTTAGACTTGTGGAATATAACAGGTTATTGTGATCATCAATGCAAATTGGTTAAACATAGTGACAATTATGAAAAATCACTATAAAAATAAAATGAAAGACACAGAGCTAATGCATCCAGAATTCTTGTACTCCATCTTTCTCATTCATGAAAGGTAGAATGAATTTAATTTTGTTTATTCTTTCTGTGTCTTTATCTCTCTATAACTATTTGTAATTTTCCATAATCCTTGCAACTGATGTGGTGTCATCTGACATCTAATTAAAAAGCCTTTAGTTACTTATTAAAGATCAATGATGGAAACATAAATAAAATATCAGTGACCCTTCAAAGATCCCACTAGGTATCAAAAATGGATGTAGGATACTTTATAATTGGTTCTTACATAGAATTCATCAGCCAGTTTTTAATCTTCTTAGGTTTAGTCTTATCAAAGCTAGAAATATTTTATCCCTCCAAAATATTTTTTGAGTCATTGAACAAAATGCTTTACTAAATTACTATCATTTATTATTTTTATTCTCTGGCTGTGCAATTATAGAAACCAAACAAAAGATGTTTTGCAGATGTATATAATATTGGCTCAGGTCTGTTTGTAATCCAGTGGGCTCATGCTATTTAAACCATCTAATCCACTAACAGTGTCAGGAGAACAATATTATGAAAGCAAGAAGTTTCTTAGAAGTACAACATTGTCATTTATAGTAAATGAGGCAATTTTTCAGATAGGGTATTAATATGACAACAATTTGCAATTACTTTATTTTTCATGTAAAATACAGAAAAATGTACAGCATGGTATTGTGATCCAACTTCTTTGTGTATTGGGAACCCTCTGGCACTGTTGATCTCCATTTCTATTGAGGACTCAAATAACCTATGTGAGAGTTGACATCTGTATGTCTTAAGAGCAGTGGAGTGGTTTATATTCTTTCCAATTGATCCATGTTAACTGAGAATGGGTTTTCAGCCTGGATTGAGGACAGTCACTGAGTGTGACGAGTATGACTGACAGCAGCAGCACAAGTAAGCACTTTAGTGTTTCAATATGATTTCTACAGTCAAGATGCGTTTTTTTTTTTTTTTCTTTTTTCCCCTTAAACAAAAATATTGAATTGAACTTCAAAGAAATATCAAAGCATATTTTCTGGGGGCCTGGCCTCAAAAATTGAGGGTTCATTTATAAACTGGAACATGCCTTCAAGAAGAAATTCTTAAACCTTTTTGTCCCTGAGCTGTAGAGGATTAGTTAATATTTTAATTTGACAGTTTTCAGTTAATAATTTCTAACAGCGTTCTTCTTACTATTTTCTAGAAAATATATTTTCAAAAAAAATTCCCTTAAAGCATAATTCTGTTTTATTTATTTTTTTAATGTTAACTATAGGGATTTATAAATTTGTAAAGCATTAAAAGCAGTGGATAATTTGAGAATAGTATGTCACATCAGAAAGCATATAGCGTTTAAAGTAGGTGGGCTTAACTACAAAGTAAACCTGTGTTAATTTAAATATTTTTATAAATTAGAGCCTTAGTCATTTGCTACAGTTGCCTATATTACATTGTGATTGGAAGAATAAACACTTAACATTTATTTTGACTCATATTGTTATGTAAAAAAATCTATATTGAAAAGTTTGGGGAGGGAGTAGTTACCATCTGGTAATTCTGAGAGTTGCTAAATCACAGAATGTGAGGATTCAATCCAAGTACATAATTTCAACTAATTCTCCTGCCACCTCTCATTGCCCTCTATCTCCTAGCACTGTTGCCCAGAGGAATCTATGTTCAATGATTTTCAAGTTTCTTTTTCCTTCAGAGAGTATAGCACACTGAAGAGAGTGTCCCTACTTGATGAAGGACAGTATGACTCATGATGTCTCTAACGACTTTCCCTGTGGCTAACACACAAAATGGGCTGTTAATAAAATGTTCTGGGAACTCTTTTTAACCCTTGTCAGCCAAATGAAGCCCTGATCTTTCTCAGCTCTTAATAGTGTGTGTGTGTGCATGTATGTGTTGTGGGGGACATGTGTGAATGCAAGTGTACACAGGTAGTCTGAATGGAGAGCATAGAAACCAAGGTCTCTCTGCAATGATGCACAATTTTATAAATGTAATTTTGCTGTTGTTGTTGTTTTCTGAGCTTAGTAAGAAACCGCTAAAGAAAAACAGGTACTTCTTTGTAGATGAAAGTACTACATTTATAGAAGAAAAAAAAATGTGTAAGTTCACAACATCTACAATGAAAAACATCTGGTAACTGTTCCTAATATAAACTTTTCATTAAACACTTAAGCTACATCTTTTTCAGTGCTAATTAAATGAATTTAACCCAATTAGAGGATTGAAAACACTTTGTAAGTGCTCAATATCATGACTGCCTGAGAAACATTACACTCCATCATTCCATCCCCGAACGCAGCATTTGCACATGGCATGAATCATACAGAAGTCTGTTCAGTGCTGATTTTGTTATTTCCTTCCTGTTTTTCTTTGCTGTTTTAAATTCTCCAGACCAATAGCTTGGCACAGGCTGTTTATTTAGGACACTTGCTAATTCACCACATAATTGCTCATAGGGTCCCATTTTCAAAATTGAAAAGTAGAAGTGGGGAGATCTTCTGTTTCCTGCTGATACAGTGACATATTTAGAAGCAGTTGTCTATACAAGTGTCTGCCTCAGCACGTCCTGCGGCAAAATTCCTCATCCACCAGAAGCACTTGCCCATGCTGCATATTCACCATGCTTCCTACACTCATCCTTTCTGCCAACACCTACTGTGCTTCCACTGTAGCCCACTGGACAGATTTGTTGCCAGGGCTTGGTTCAAGTTTCCATCCTACTCTCTGCTAGAGGAAAAAAGAGGAAACTAAGATAAACAAAACTCTCCTGGAAGAAAAGATCTAGGGCAAAATAACTTCCAGAAACATTTCTTTAAGATTCTTCTTCAACTATAGATCTCAAAGGTTTACAAACCTTATTTTTTGCTTAAAAAAAAAAGAAAAAAAGAAACTGCCTATAATCATAAAATTCTGCTTTAAAAAATGCCTGCAGTCCATTATGTGTTCAAGTATAAATGGCCTATCTTCATCACATTCAGCCTTAGCATAAGATAGTTCCTGAAAAAGCTACTATATTTTAAGTAAAGTGGATACATCAGGGAAAAAGAAAATAAGCTCACATCTAAAGGTTATGTAGTTAGTTCAGAATAAATGGATGCTGTGGGACATTTTAGTGTCTAAGGCATTTGACTGCTAACCAGAAGGCTGGTGGTTCAAACCCACCAGCCACTCCTCGGAAGGAAGACTAGGCAATCTGCTTTCATAGAGACACTGTCTCGGAAACCCAAGGAAGGGTCGCTATGAGTCAAATTGGACTCAAAGGCAATGAGTGGGACATTTTATTTGTGTCTGAGGTAATGTTGCACAAATACATTTCTCCCTATTTTAAGAGAAGATTATACTTGCAAGGATCCTGATTAGAAAATGGTTGAATCAGTCCCAGCATACAATGAACATAAACTTTCAATTGTACTTAGTAGAAAAAGTTGTGTGTGTGTGTGAGGTGTGTTTCCCAGGTCATACTTAATTATTTAAAGTAAGCGTTTATACTTCATGCAAAAATATAAGGCAAAAAAGCTCTCATGATTTCCACCACACTTGGGAGACTTTTCAAATTAAACTTGTCATATCTGTTTGCAACTTGGAAAAGTCCAACCTTGGCAAATTTATTAATGAAAGGCATGAAGCTTGGCCAACACATATTGAAATACTAATATGATTTTTTTTTCTGGCCCCAAACTATGTGTATGCCAGAAGAGAGAAGTAGATGGTTACAATAAATCTCTTCATTTGCTTAAACATTCTCTGGAATATCTCACTAGGCATGTCTACATGCACTAAGAAGCTACCATATAAGCCATTCAAAATTCTCTGAAGATTTGATCACATAAATTTACAAAGTAGCATAAAAGGGTTTAAAATGTTTTATGACTTATTGAAAAACTCATTTAAACTAGTGACCATCCCAGATGAGCTGACAGAGGATTTATTCATTCAGTAAGGCTTTATTGATTCTTTAGTTGTTTCAGACACTCTGCTAGGTACAGGGATATAGCTATGAACAGGACAGCACATCCCTATCAGGTTTATAGTTTAGTAGCAACAAATAAGTAAACAAGCCATACTTTATATGGGAACTTAGGGGCAGCAAATTGGTTGGAAAAGAATCTAAAGGACTTCATCTGAAGCACATTGTATTTAGTGCTTTATTGGGGGGTGGGCGTGGAAGGGTTAGGCTGTAGAATGGTTTAATGAAAATGGTGAGGAGATGCAGAAGGGAGAAGTCTGTATTGCCTCCTTTGGCACTGCAGTGAAAGAACGGAACACTTAAAATAATTACAGAATGTGGTAAATGCTATAAAGCAGAGTGTGCAGTGAGAAAGGATAATACAGAATCAAAGTTGCCAGCAGGAGTTTTCTAAAAAGCAAAGCCAAGACTGCTCTCACTGGTTCCACTAAGAAGAGGGTTCAAAGCCATCTTGGCTCACCTAGGAGAGAAGCGCTTTCTAAATTGCTGAGAGATTCAGGAGAGCTATGTAAACTCTCCATTACGAAGTGATGCTTCTGTGCCCATTCAAGAGAGAAAGAGGGAACCAAAAACAAAAGCTCAGAGTCATATGAGAAGGAAAGTATGCTACTACAAAATGAGGTATTTAACCAACTCTTGATAAGCCACTGCAATGACTTGTTCATGGTTATCTTCATTTTGTTAAAGAGAATGTTGCCATAAGCTTTATTAGCAGAATCTACAAAAGTCTTTCATAATTCTTGAGTCAATAAAGATCACTAGCTATTTATTGATTTAGCACTTAATATTTATTCAATCAAGGAGCTTTGGTGGTGTAGTGCCAAGGCATTTGACTGCTAACCAGAAGGCTGATGGTTCAAAACCACCAGCCACTCTTCAGAAGGAAGATGTGGCAATCTACTTCTGTAGAGATACCACCTCAAAAACCCAAAGAGGGGTTGCTATGAGTCAGATCTGACCCAACAGCAGTGAGTTTGGTTTTTGTTATTGTTGCTGTTGTTATGTACCCTGGAGTCGGACCCAACTCATAGTGACTCCTCCTTGGGTTTCCAAGGCAGTATCATTATGGAAGTAGATTGCCCCATCTTCCTTCCGAGGAGTGGCTGGTGGGTTTGAAGCTCCAGCCTTCTGGTTAGCAGTTAGGTATTCACTCACGCAGAAAATAGTAATGCTGCAGATCCCAATGCTGGATGCAAAGGAAATAAAAAGCAAAGAGCTCAATTCTTATTTTCAAGAGGCTGATAGTCTCATGTGTGATACATACAAGACCACAGGCAAGGTATTAAATGTTCTGACAGAAGCATATTCCATGTGCTATAGCATAGTGGCTAAGGCACTTGACTGCTAACCAGAAGGCTGGCGGTTCAAACCCACCAGCCACTCCTCGGAAGGAAGGTTGGGCAATCCTACTTCCGTAGTGATACTGCCTCGGAAACCCAAGGAGGGGTCGCTATGAGTCAGGGCTGACTCGACGGCACATAACAACAACAACAACATAGGAGCTCTGGTAGCATAGTGCCTAAGGCACTTGACTGCTAACCAGAAGGCTGGCGGTTCAAACCCACCAGCCACTCCTCGGAAGGAAGATGGGGCAATCTACTTCCGTAGATACTGCCTTGGAAACCCAAGGAGGGGTCGCTATGAGTCGGGTCCAACTCGACGGCACATAACAACAACAACAAATAGGAGTGCTCATGCCTGGCACTGCAAATGGTGGTCAGAGGTAACTTTCTGGGAGACGTGGCTCCTGAGATCAATTCCATGGAAAGGGCATTTTTGTGCAAGAGACACTTCAGTGGTGGGGACAGAGCTGCATGCACTGGAAAATCAGCACAACTCCAAAGCAAGGTTTATATATATCACTATATGTGAAAATATATGTACTTATTAACTCCACGCTTATACAAAACTAAATAGGGATGTGTTTGTCACCGTTCACTAAGATGACAAGCTAATTTCAATGCAGTTCAAGTTTTACTCTCCCAGCATTTATGGCATTATTTGCTCTCTTACATTGATGCTGACAGATGTTTGGTTTATATTTAACCTAAAGGTGGCATTTACAACTGCAAAGACTCTTAATTATGATAGAATGGAAAATATACAGGATTCCCATTACCAAGAAGGCTCTCTTACTAGCACACATCCTCATTTAAAATACGAAATAGAAAGTAAAATAAATTATATTAAAAAAGGCAAGGATCAAGGATTCTTCTTTTAAGTAAGAGAAATCATCTTTTAAAGTGTGCTGCTTTTCAGTAATAAGACTAGTGTAACAGTCTCAGAATATTTGTCATGGGATAAAATTCAGAGTTTATTTTTAAACTGGCTTCAGACATTGAACTGCAGGAGTCATCTGAAATCTGAAATGCCCTTTGCCACAGCAATCTGAGGTAGAAATGATGCAGTAGACACCTCCATGAAGGCCAGGCCAGCAGGGGTACCATGTTCTTCATACCACAGCCACAAGTAGCTTGTCCCTTAGCAATGCTCTTTCTCCTTCTGCATTGCAGTGAACAGTGGGGTCCCTGAGGACCAGCTACTTCTGTGAAGAAGAAAAATTACTTTGGATACAAATTTTAAAATGGAATGACTTAAGAACAAAGATCTTTATTTTTTATTTTGATTCATTTTTGTGGTTGTTGCAGAAACAGCAAGTTTTAATATTGAAAGAGGTAAATAAAATGGATTTCATTTAGAAGAAGTCTAGATTTGGAAGCTTTATTTTGGTGTTTAGAATAAGCATTAAGGAAAGTTTGTTAAGATAAATTCATCTCTAGTGCTTAGAATATTTATTAGGAACAGAATTACCAATGAATAGTAGAGTGAATTAAGTTCCATTCTGAAAAGATGATTGACAGATAGATAGATGATAGATAGATAAACACGCACACAATCCTGTGTGGGACAAAGAACTTGGCATTTGTCTGGTTTTGGAATATAGTCCTTGGAATTCTGGAGCAAACAATGTGTCCATTTTGTTGCTAAAACAGCCAGGCAACAATTATGTGTGAATGAATAGGGTCTACATAGGCCCCACCCTGGCAGCTAGCCTCCAAATGGAAGGAGGCATGATATAGTCAGTTATGCATATTCAGTGATTGGACAAATCATAACTATGCATCAAGGCCCTAGTCTTGCACATCCATTGAGGCTCCAATGACTAAAGCACCATGAGAGACCTTGGAGCTCTCTCTTTTGGGGCTTCCTGGAGTGATGAGAATTACCTATGCAGGGAGAATGTGGCACACCCTTGGGGACAATGAAGGACCCATGCAGGGTACTCTCTAGACTTTGCTTCATGTGTCTCTTTACTTGTATCCTTTCTGGTCATAATACATGGATAACAGTAAATTTAATTAATAGTCTCATGAGTTTTGTGAGCCATTAATTAAGGAACTTGCAGGGGAAGGTGAGTCCTTGAGAAGATATCAGCTCTGGGTTACTGGTGGCTGGGAATAGACTACACAGGCAGTGAATGAAGAGGGCAAAGTCTTACCTTGTGATCTGGCCTGAGTGGGCTAGGGAGACAGAGAGGGCTGAGCGCTGGCTGGTCTGAAGCACAGGCAGTTGTGCAGTTGGTAATTTGGCCGCAGGTGACCAAGAATGAAGTCTGACTTAACTCTGGGTGGTTAGAGTCAGAGAGAGGAAATGCCACAGAAGTGGCTGGTGATGAAGAAGTGATAAGTAGGGTTTGCCCACCTTGCCCCTAGTAGTGTAGTAACTAGTGTCGTGTATATTTTTCTCTACTTAATGAAAAAGAAAACCAATCTTACCATACTAATACTGTATAATTAAGGTTTCTTTAAAATCAGTTGCTGTCAAATAGATTCTAACTCATGGCAACCAAATTTGCAACAAAGTGGAACAGTGCATCCTAGGGCTTTCCGATAGGCTGATTTTCTGAGGTGGATCACCAAGACTTTCTTTCAAGGCTCCTCTGCGTGAACATGAACCTCCAACCTTTCCATTAGCAGTCAAGCATATTAACATTTATGACTGACTTGATGTTCATTGTGACTAAGAGCCTAGTCATAAAAATATGACTAAGAGCCTAAACCCATGTAATTCTTACAACACAAATATTTATTTTAATTCATGCCTTTTTTAAGGGCATACACTGTCATCTTGCTTCATAATTGAGCCTGTATTATATATTCTTAGGGTTACATTATTATCCTATCAACGTCGATCCAATTACAATTTAAAATTTTATAACATTTAATTGTATCACTGAATTTTACTAAAAAATTTTACTAAAAAAATTAAAACCTTAAAATATGAGCATTTGTATCCCTATCAGGTCCAATATTAGGGATATGGATGGCCACATTAGTAAATAAAATTCAGTGATGCAAAATAAATATTGTGTTATAAACTTTAAATTGTTATTGCATGGGGTTTGCATTCATATCCCTATCAAGGGGCTCTGGTGGTGTACTGTGTAAGGCATTTGACTGCTAATCCGAAAGTTGGTGGATCAAACCCACCAGCCACTCCACGGAAGGCAGGCAGGACAAACCATAAAGATGTACTGCCTGGAAACCCAAAGCAGGTAGCAATGATCTAGAATCAACTCGATGGCCATGACGTGTTTTTTTATTTTTTTTCATCCCTATCAAATAGATGATGAATGAGGGTAAGAAAGAGTTTTTCCCAAAGTTTGAAAATATTAAATAGAAAAGGTGAAGGGGGCAAAACATTTAATGAGCATGTACCAAACCAAACAAAACTCACTGCTGTGGAGTCAGATCCGACTCAGTGACCCCTCCTTGGGTTTAGGAGGGGATATCACTAGGAGCTCTGGTAGCATAGTGGCTAAGGCACTTGACTGCTAACCAGAAGGCTGGCGGTTCAAACCCACCAGGCACTCCTCGGAAGGAAGATGGGGCAATCTACTTCCGTAGTGATACTGCCTTGGAAACCCAAGGAGGGGTCGCTATAAGTTGGGGCTGACTCGATGGCACATAACAACAACAACAACAATCACTACGGAAGTAGGTTGCCCAACCTTCCTTTCTAGGAGTGTCTGGTAGGTTTGAACTGCCAACCTCTGGTTAGGAGTCAAATGCCCTTGGCATTACACCATCAGAGTTCTTCCCAATGAGTGTGTGGAGGCTTAATTCGTGAAGCTGACAATCAAATCTAGACAGTCTACCCTGTGTGGTAAGATTATCTAAGGAGATAAAATAGTATGTAGAAGAGCTAAGGGTGAAATTAACCTCAAAAACCAAAACCAAACTCACTGCCATCAAGTTGATTCTGACTCATAGCAACCCCCACTGGTTTTCCAAGGCTGTAATCTGTCCAGAAGCACACTGCTTCATCTTTCCTTTCTGGAGCAGCTGGTGAATTCAAAACACTGACCTTTGGTTCGCAGACAATAGTCTTAACCACTACACATCACCAGAGCTCAAAAATTAACCCCAGTAGACTGTTACAAATAATCAAGATTCACCAGAATTTAACATAAACTTTATTCTGAGCAGTTATTCTATATGCATACAGGTAGGTAATTTTGATTCTAGAAAAAAACAAATGGCTGGAAGAAGGTAGGTACAATGAAGCTTATAAAAAGAAGGAAAAAAAAAAAAAATCACCCTCATAGACTTCATTCCAACTCATAGTGTAGTGACCCTAGATGGAAGCATACTGCCACATCTTTCTACCGTAGAGTGGCTGGTGGTTTCAAACCACCAATGCTTTGATTGGCAGATGAGAGTTTTAACCACTACACCCCTAGGGCTCCTCCATAAAAAGAAGAGGAGGGAGGAATAAATAGAAGATCAACCATTAGCTAATCTTAACATGATTTATTGAACCCATGATCAACTGATAATCAGCTCACTTTTTGGCTGGTTGCTAATACTTTGGCCCTCCACCCACCTCCATCCACCTTGTGAGAACAAAGATTGTGAGTCTGGCACAGGACTGGACAGTGTTTCGTTCTATTATACATAGGGTCGCTATGAGTTGGAGCCCATTGGACACTGGAAGGCACCTGACAACAACCCACCTGCAGCCAAGAGGCTTTTTGAGATTTAAATTAGGAGGTAGTACCTTGACAACTCTGCTTTTCTAGCATGATAAAACAAATTTTCATTGCTATAGAGCAGTTTCTGTTAGGCTTCTGCAGTTTGGGTCAGCCTTTTTATGGATAATATTTGCTTTGGTGGTGAAGTGGTTCAAGCATTTGGCTGCTAGCTAAAATGTTGGTGGTTGGAAGCCATCAGCTGCTCTGCAGGAGAAAGATGGGGCAGTTTGGTTCTGTAAAAATTTACAGCTTTGGAAACCCTATGGGACAATTCTACTCCGTCCTATAGGGTCACTATGCATCGGAATTGACTGGGTGGCAATGGGTTTGCTTTTTCATGTTTCTTTAGTTACATAACTAAGAAAAATCTTAAAATCAAAGAAAGGTGTTTGTTATTAATTTTCCTATTCAACCACTCCAAATCTTTGCTTTTTCCATCACATCACAGTAGCCTAATTCAAACACACTCACTCTGTAAATCCTCACTCTTTGCTACTATTGACTAGCATTACATGTTAGCTAGACTAAGCAATCACATGCTATTGCAGGTTGCATGATTAATTCATTTGTTAGCTATTACATACAAAATAAAACATTGTGTAGATACCTCTTTGCAATGACCAAACTCATTTAGGAATATTCCAAAGTATACAATTCCTGCATTCTAATTCTTTCCTCTTCACTTGATATTTGACTTTTCTTATCTCCTAAACATCTCCACTTAACACAGTGTGCTGATACCTTTCACATCCTTGACCCATCTAATATTTATGTATTCTCTCGTTCATTAGCTAGTTGTGGTAATCGTATTAACAGCAATAACGACTGTCACCACAATATAAGAAATTAAGTCAACAAACAAAAAACTAACAATTTTTGGATACTTACATACCAGGCATCCTGCCAAATGCCTGACATGCGTTATCTTACTTCATCCTTAAGTAACCTTGTGAGGCAAGCTTTTTTATTCTTACTTTAGGAGCAAAGAAACTAATAATCAGAACATTAATTTGCACACTAAAAAAGCTGAGTTAATAAGTAGCCAAGCTGGTATTTAGAACCAGGGATGTCTGATTATAAAACTTATACTTTTAGTCTCTATGATAGGCAGGAGGAAATCTTCCCTTACTTTTAAATGTGGTTTGACCTACAATCTTTCTTCTTGACCATTTTGTTATTATTATTATCATTATTACTTTTAACAGTAAACAAGAAGGATTTGGCTCTCCATAAACCAGTAAATATTAGTAAAAAGTACAAGGGGCTTCTACTGAAATAGAAAGTACAGCTTCTAGATGCATATGTTGCCATTCTTAAGGAACGGCTGTTACACAACAACAACGCAGCAATGACCTGGCAATTGGCAGAGCACACACCAGAAAATCTTATAAGCAAAGATTGTCTAACTGCATTCTCCAAAATACTCGCAGCTGCAGCCCTTCTAAAGATAAGCATTCTTGTGTGGTAATGGGTGAATAATAGAAAAACAACTCTTTGAAACACATATGCAAGGTCTCAGCTAAAAAGGTCTATAGGAATCTACTCTCTCCTCAAAGAAATTGAGATGTCAAATTAACAAGAAAAAAAGTTGCTGTTGACCCTACTCCAACTCATGGTGACCCTGTATGTGTCAGAAGAGAACAGTGCTCCATAGGGTTTTCAGTGACTGACTTACCAGAAGCCTGTTGTCTTTTGTTTGTTTGTTTATTATTATTATTTTGAAGCATCTCTGAGGTGGACTTGAACTGCCAACCACCAACCATTCAGTTATCAGCTGAGCATGTTAACCACTTGTACTCTCAGGGACTCACTTTAAAGTGTCATTTAAAGTACATATACAGGGAGCTCTGGTAGCATAATGCCTAAGGCACTTGACTGCTAACCAGAAGGCTGGCGGTTCAAACCCACCAGCCACTCCTCACAAGGAAGGTTGGGCAATCTACTTCTGTAGAGATACCACCTTGGAAACCCAAGGAGGGGTTGCTATGAGTTGGGTCCGACTCAACGGCACATAACAACATACTTCAGTATTTACAAAAGACTTCAAGTTGAAGGATGTTTTTTGTTTGCAAAATCCACTATACTAACTGAGAATACATGTTGAAATTCTAGCAGTAGGAAGATTTGGAATATAAATGTATCATCACACTTCTAGACCCTGTATGTCCTATGTGATTCACTTTGAAGCTAGCCAGCCTGAGCTAGAGAGATAAAGTAACACTCTGGAAAAGAGTGTTTTATTAATGTTGTTGTTGTTGTTGTTATGTGCCGTCGAGTCGGCCCCGACTCATAGCGACCCCTCCTTGGGTTTCCGAGGCAGTATCACTACGGAAGTAGGATTGCCCAATTGTTTTGTTAATAGAGATCACCAGAAGAATAAGAATTTAATATAAATTAATACAATAAAAAGAAGTATATTAATACAAACTAGCTTATAGATGCTTTTTAAAATGCCAAAAACAAAACAAAAAAAAAAAACCTTTGACTGAGACTGAATAGCAAAAAATAGTTTTATGTTCTTGTGGCTTTACACCAGAGAAAAACAAAGGCGCTTTGTTATTTAGATCTAAGTAGGCCAAAGATAAATTGTTAAATGCATACATCTTCTAAGTTGCAGATAGTAAAATGTGTGTTGGAAATTTGTGGCTCTTTGCCAGATTTTAAAAGGTTTAAAAAAAAAAAAAAGAAAAGAAACATTCATCTGAAACACTATATTATTTCCTTTATCCTAATAAACTACACCAGTATAGATTCTATTATTGAGTTGGTTTGTCAACTTCAGTCCAGAATAATGTCCTTGAGTGTTCAAAGGACAATTTTCTTTCTAAATCTAAATCTGATATATCTGTTAGCAACTAAATACAGACAGTTTTGACCAAACAGATCATATTATATGCAAGCTATTGAGTAAGAGCACCCAAATTAATTTAGGACTCCCACCATGAGGTGGTGACTATGCTAAGGTCTGAAGCTAAAATTCCATTTTAAATCAAAAGAAACAGCTACATCAGGAATACAGTCTGTCATTCTTGTAACTCTCAAATGTACTCTGAGAAAATTACTTGGTAAATAATTTCAGAAAGCAATATAATTTGGTTTGCCTACAGGTTTTATTTGCTGAATCCAGGTCCAAAGAATTCTCAGAACAGATGCCTACTTGAAATAAACTTTAGAATTATGCATGTCTTCCTTGCAGTCACACAAGTAAGGTGTCATAATTGTTCTGAGACCAAATATACCCAATTTAATGATTATTTTATAACTTTAAAAAACAACTTTAAAAATGTATATAATCTCCTACCAATCAGATGTACCATCACCCAATGTTGTAACTATTACCTAAAAGTCAACCAGTCACTAAATTTTTACTAAATTGGCTTGCATTGTCTTATATAAACTCTTTGATCTGTCTTCTCCTTAGATCTCTTAGTTAAGCATCCTCTGGACTTTATGATTCCCAATTTGCAAATTGCCTTACAGCTCAATAAATGCTCTTTCCATTTAATTTACATTTAATTTCAACCAGACTCTGCCATTTTTGCTCTATGACACTATCTATAAATAAGAAATGAATACAATTAAAGAATTTAAAAATTAGTAAATAATAAAATTCTCTTTTGTTACTATAAAGGATGTGTTATAATAATCTGACAGTTTCTCTTAGGGATTTTCCAACTCATGGTGATCCCATACACAATGGAATGAAACATTGTCCAGTCTTTCACCATCCCCATGATGGATTGTGGATCACACCATTGTGATCCATAGGGTTTTTATAGGTAATGTTTAGGAAGTTTATACCCAGGCCAACATGCAAGTTTCCATGAAGGAATACTGGTTGCTGAAAATTGAACATGGTTCTCCCACATGGAAGGTGGAATTCTACCACCGAATAACCACAGCTTCTCAAAACTTTGGTTCATCATAAAACTTATACCATTGGATTGCAATACTGTGTTTTCATATTACCAATTGTTCCTATCGGAATTCCCTGGAAGTTCCTTCAAAGAAAAAGGCATCTTAACTACTAGTCCGCTAATGTCTGACAATGACTTTCATTTCTGAATCTCTGAATCTAGCCATTTAGGGCCACTAAGTTTCAGAAGATGGTTTTGACTTTGTGGTCATGGTAATTATCACTTTAATGTAACTGCACAAACTAAATAAAAGGACAATAAGATCTCTAATGTAGTCAAGCAACATTTATTTCAAATGGAAAGGAATTTTAAGTAAATATATTTTTAGCATGTTGTAAGAAGGGAAATTTGTGCTCTTGATTTCAGAAAATCAAAGCATCATTAAGCATGTTGCAAAAGAGTTGGAGACTATAGATAATGCAGGTAGGTAAAGGGAATGTCCACTTGGTGAATGATGTTTTTCCCTTCTGCATAGCAGTTAGATGGATCTGTCTCCAGACAGACTGTACTTTCCATGGGTTAACCTTGTGACATTCAGTAAAGTACTTGGACAGGCAGAGCTTGATGTTTTTATTCTGTAAAATTTGGGACAGTAATGCCTACCTCTTAAAAACATTGAGAAATATATTAAAACAACAACAACAAAAAATTATGTACCACAGTGTACAGAACATAGTAGGTGCCCAATTAAATCTACTCGTTCTTTCTCTTTCCTTTGCCCTCTCCCTACCATCTAGCTTCAGTATGCCACAAGTTACGGACAAAATTGTAACAGTGCTTAGTGATTTGTATAAATTTGAATATATACTTGACATGGTAAACATTAAAAAAAACCCACATTATTTTGTATAAACATTATCTGGTGGAATCCTTGGGTTTTACAAACTGTTTAGCAAAGCACTCAACTACTACCTAGAAAGCTGTTGATTGGAACACATGCAGAGGTGTCTCTCGAGAGTGGTGTGGTGATCTGCTTCTGAAAAACTACAGCCTTGAAAACGCTATGAAACAATTCTATCCTGACGCACACAGAGTTTCCATGAGTTCGCTTTGGCTTGATAGCAACTGGTTGGTGTTGGCTTTTGTTTGGGGGGTGGGTGTGGGTGGGATGTTAACAATTAGTTTAATAATTTTTTAATAATAATCGAAATAAAGTGTTTTCCTAATTTTAAGGCAGCAAGAAATGTGTGTAACAGCACCCAAATGATCTTGTGGGTGCCATGATCACTAAGGCTATACTGGAACTCTTTAAATATTTGGTTTCATACTTATTCAGAAACTGTGTAAACATAATTAAAACTCTTCTTAAATAGGAGAACGCCTTTGTAAGATAACACACTCACTAGCAAGTGTGTGCTTTATTTTCTCAGCATAATATGCTATGAAAGGTGTGTGGGGGGATCTCTGTGTAAGAAATTCTTTTTGCCCTCTAGCAAAGTTTGCTTCAGTGGAAATGAGATCCTGACCACTGGGCTGATGGATGTACACATAACGTACTTGCTCAATTCTAATTTAATTCTGGAAATCTATCTCCTTTATGCCCTTAATTTTTCTGACATGAAAACGTTCTATCTTTTCAGGCTTCCATTGCTTTTGCAGAGCAGAGTATTCTCCAGTGGAGGGGAGGGAAAAGTAGTAAAGAAGCAGCAATAAACAATCCTGCAAAACCAATTTTCACATTGGCAGAAAAACATGAGAACTGAAAATAGCCATAACTTGAAACAGTGGCAGATCCTTGGCAGCATATGATTTGAGATTATTAATGAAAACTTTTACTACAAACATGCACATCTTTTAGTTTCAGGAGAGTGGGGTTTTTCATATAGGCAATAGAATAAAAGAGCATTAGACCAGAAGAGAAAAAAACATAACTTTTACTCTTAGTGCTGCCACAGCTATGGCCTTTACAATCTCAGGTGAGCTGAAACAGACGTAGTGAGGTATTCATTTCAGTTTTCTGTGGTTTATAGTAATGAGAACAAAAAGCCCAGAGATATCCTAAGGGAACTCTTTCTACCCTTCTTTGTTTAACCTAAGTTGTAGCAATGACCTTAGTCTTCTGGCTTCCCAGTGGCATCAGTAATTAGGTTGTTTTATAAAGGAGATATTTTCACTTGCCTCTTACGTCACAGATATTTTGGTAAAAATTATTGGGATTATATATCTAAAGTACAATGAGGTATTCAGAAAAAAGATGTTAACCAATGGCACTGAGCAAGCAGAATACATTGTTTCTTTTTTCTCTAATTTTAATCTTTGCAAATATGCAGTTGTGGTTGACTGAAAACACACAACGGGAAAAGA
This sequence comes from Orycteropus afer afer, assembly GCF_000298275.1. Taxonomy (NCBI): domain Eukaryota; kingdom Metazoa; phylum Chordata; class Mammalia; order Tubulidentata; family Orycteropodidae; genus Orycteropus; species Orycteropus afer. Next base: position 1,731,959 of record NW_006921815.1, read on the forward strand.
GAGCTCTACCCATACTTTGGAGGAACTGTTTAAAACAGGGAATATGATAACCATCTGTGGCTTCCTCTAGTTCGTGTCTTTGGTTTTCTTCAGTTCTTCCATTGTATCAAAAATGTTCTTTATTCATCTTTTTGTTTTTGTTTCTCTAGGCGCATAATTCTCATTCTCTTTGAAGCTGACCCCCTCAACACCTCTTAAAAATCTATTGTTCCCGGGGCTTACTAACCTACTGATACAGGCTTTCTCACATCCCTATCTGCAGAAAAAGGTCTGAGAGAAACAAATTTTCTTAAAACAAAGCTCATACATTGTTTTCCTCAATTAAAAATTCTAACAGTAATTACAAATATGCAGAATGCAAGTAAATAAGTAATGTGATGGCTTTACCATTAATTTCAAATATTTCAAGTTCAACATTTTTTGTAGGTGAAACCAACGTACAGTTGACCAGAAAGAGCTAATAATGTTTTAAAAGTCCTGAGGATCTTTTCTACTTTATTCTCAACTAGTTTGATCCTAGCAAATTTTCTCAACTATGAAAAAATTAGAAGTAGAAATATTCTGTATTTTTTCTTGGGGGAAGAGTTTTCATGGTGATGCTTGCTTTTTCACTGTGCTGCTTGATTTTCCTACCTCAAACCAATGGACAACCTCTTATTGGTCAGACTAGAATCATAGCTCCACAGGAGTCAATCAATCTAGCTCATTTTGTGAGAAAACGTAGTAATGGAATGTATCACGGTAAGGGCCAGCTTGTCCAAATAGTCACTGGTCAGAGTAGTCTGTTTAGCAACAGACCACAGAACAAACAAACAAAAAACAATTGAGGGCAGGACCAGTGAGTTAAAGAGGTAAGAATGAAATCTAATAATAATAAAGTCAGAGAAAGAATGATTAAAGAAAATATTTATCTTAGGGACCAGTTGCACACTTTAACCCAGGAAGATAATACAAAGAGAAGTTAATTTAGCATGAACATACTACAATGTACAACAATGCAGAGTGTAAGAGAGAAGAGATAAAGATTGTAGAGTTCAGATTTTAAAAAAAGAACAAAAAGCAACTACCAGAGAAAAGATCTATCATTTTCTACACTGGAGTTGTGTGATAATAGCTTCACTGGATGTTTCTACAAAGGAGGGGGGGGGGGTAAGAGAAAGAGAGAGAGAGAGAGAGAAGAGATTTATAGTCAAATACATTTGAAAAATGATGCACATATACCTCGTCCTGTTGATTCACAGTGTAGATTAGCATATCAAAGGCTCTAAAACTTTTGCCTTACAGAAATTGATTTAAATGTGTATGACAAGGTATTTCCTAAACTTCATAACCATTAAAGAGCTTTGCATAGAAAAACTTATTCTCAGCTCCTTGACTAGTGTTTACAGCTCTTTTGAGAATTTGTGAAAAAGAACAGAGAAATAGAGCGATAGTCAGAGAGGGATGTAGGATCATGAAGCATTTTAATCTCTATTTCTGTTTGATGCCAGATGCTAGACTAGGGAGTTGGCCAATTTTTTCTGTTAAGGGCCAGATAGTAAACATCTCAGTCTATCCTGACCACCACTCTTTCCTGTAGGGTTGCTATGAGTCATAATAGACTTGCCAACACACAATAACAATAACAATAACACCTGGAAACTTACAGTCCCTATTTCATATATATTTGTTGTTGTTGTTCTTGTTGTTTCTTAACAACCTTTTAAAAATGTAAAAATAATTATTAACTTCCATGACATACAAAGAAAGGCCACAGTCTTGCCTTGCCAAGCCTTCTAAACTAAAACATATCTGTATATTCATGGAAAGGATCAAGTAAGGAGAAAGAAACTGGTGGCCTAAAAGAGTGAAAGAAATAAGTGAAGAACTCTCCATAAAATATTGCTTAGAATATTTCCTTAAGGTTTATACATGGTGTGATTTCATACTTCTCAAGTGGTTTCTTTTCCTCTTCATTCTCAAATCCATACAGTATTTGTAGCCTTATATACTATATGAATGTTTATATATTTACTGTATGAATGTCCTTAAAAGCAAAAGTGGCCAGACTTTGTCTCACCTATTTTGGTCATGTTGTCAGCAGGTATCAGTACTTGGAGAAGGATAACATGTGTTTTGGTTACCTAGTGCTGCTTTAAGGAGGACTGATGGCATAATGCCTAAGGCATTTGACTGCTAACCAGAAGGCTGGTGGTTCAAACCCACCAGCCACTCATTGGAAGGAAGATTGGTCGATCTACTTCTGTACAGATACCACCTCTGAAACCCAAGGAGGGGTTGCTATAAGTTGGATCCAACTCGACAGCAGTGAGTTTTGAGTGCTGCTCCAACAGAAATACTACAAATGGGATGGCTTTAACAAACAGGAGTTCATTCTCTTACAAATTTGGAGGTTAAAAGTCTGAGTTCAAAGTGCCAAACTCTGGGGCTGGGTGAAAGCCCCTCAACCTTGGGCTTCAGGTCTGCCTCCCACTACTAGCCCACTGAAAGTAGAGACGTTTCTTCAGTCATACAGCTGCTGGCTGCTGAGGCTGACAAACCCAAGGTCTACAAGTAAAAAGGCACAGTCCCAATGTTACCAAACAACATAGCAGACCACTAATTCAAATCCAGAGGAAGTCCTAAGATCAGCAGGACATGGCAGGCTGTTGAAAAATGACTTAGCTTCATGCAGGGTTCAAGCATGTCAAAAAGCTGGAGACCTTCTTCAAGGTTGCTTCATATATTTATATTCATATTCATATTCATATTCATATTCATATCTCTCTAAAGCAGCTATTCAGCTGCTCTAGTAGATGTCACCATGGAGTTAATTACCAGCCTTACCCTAGGGAATAACTATATCCAGCTGCCCAGCCACTAAACCAGGCCCAGCAAAGTTGACATACAAACTGAACTATCACATCATGCTTGGTAAAGTAGAGGGTCAGTGAAAAAGGGGAAGACTCTCAATGAGATATATTAACACAGTGGCTGCAACAATGGGCTGAATCATGGCAAGGATTGTGAAGATAGCATAGGACTGGGCAGTATTTCATTTTCTTGTATGTAGGGTTACTATGAGATGGAGCCAACTCAATGGCATTTAACAGTAGCATATGTAACCTTAATACTTAAATTTACACAGACTTATTCCTAAGGCACTTGACTGCTAACCAGAAGCTGGCGGTTCAAAGCCACCAGCCACTCCTCGGAAGGTTGGGCAATCTACATCTTTAGTGATACTGCCTCGGAAACCCAAGAAGGGGTGGCTATGAGTTAGATCTGACTCGACAGCAGTGCAGTTCTTTTGTTTGTTTGTTTATTCAACTATAACAGTCCAGTGGTGTAAGCTTCTACATCACTGCTAACAGAAAGGTTGATGGTTCAGACCTACACAGTGGCACCATGGAAGGCCTAGGGATCTCCTTCTGTAAAGATTGGAGCCAACAAAATCTTATGGAGCTGATTCCTATTTTGTAAGACTTAGAATTTTCATAGGAAGCAGGTTTATTCAATCATAGCAACAATAATACTGACATCTGTTTAGTGCTTTAAAGATTGTTGTTGTTAGCTGCTATAGAGTTGGCCCTCAACTCATGGTGACCACCTGAAAAACAGAAGGAAATACTGCCTGAGCATGCAGCAGCTCCCTGATTGTTTATGGGGCTGATTTTGTGGGAATAGATTGACAGGCCTTTCTTCATAATCTGTATTTCATCTAAAAGCTCCACTAAAACCTGTTCAGCATCATAGCAACAAGAAAACCTTCATTGGTGGTAACTGTGACAGAGGTGGCTTGCCTGGAATCTAACTGGTTCTCCCACGTGGAAGGCAAAAACTCTAATACTATTGAATCACCAATGCTTCAGGCTTCATAGACTAAAATCTTTTATATATGATCACATTTCATTAGTCCCACCATCCTCCTATTGTATGTGTCTTCTCCTTGCATAATGGAGGAAGCGTCTTTCTTTTTTTTTTTAAGACAAGTGTATCCATTTATACTCTGTGATCCAGCTTCTGTAATTTGTTGTGGATTTTCCTTCTTGAGTTATTCCTGGATTCCAAATTTACATCTCAAGACCAGAAACATGATCTCAGCTACAACTTAATTACTCTAACGACTACCTAACATCCTTCCATTCTTCATAGATAGATAGATAGATTGATAGATCAAAAATGAAATGGAACACATAAAGATCAGCATCCTAGGCATTAGTGAGCTGAAATGGACTGGTATCGGCCACTTTGAATCAGATAATCGTATGGTGTACTATGCTGGGAATGGCAAATTGAGGAGGAATGTCATTGAATTCATCATCAAAGAGCAAAAGAAAAACATTTCTAGATCTACCCTGAAATACAATGCTGTCAGTGATAGGATAATAGCCATATGCTTACAAGGAAGACCAATTAAGAGTATTATTATTCAAATTTATGTATCAACCACTAAAGCAGATGAAGAAATGAAAGATTTTTACCAACTTCTACAGTCTGAAATTGACCAAACATGCAATCAAGATGTACTGAGATTTACTGGTGATTAGAATGAGAAAGTTGGAAAGAAAAAAGCATCAGTGGTAGATGGAAAATATGGCCTTGGTGAAAGAAAAGATCCCAGAGATTGCATGATAGAAATTTGCAAGACCAATGACTTATTCATTGCAAATACCATTTTTCAACAACAAAAATGGCAGGCTATACAAATGGAACTTGCCAGATGTAATACATAGGAATCCAATCAACTACATATGTGGAAAGAGGCAAAGGAGAAGCTTAATATCTTCAGACAAAACCAGGCCAGCAACTGATGGTGGAACAAACCATCAATCACAGTTCAGGTTGAAGCTAAAGAAAATTAAAACAAGTTCACAAGAGCCAAGATATGACCTTGATTATATTCCACCTGAATTTAGAGACCATCCGAAGAACAGATTCGACACTTTGAACGTCAATAACTGAAGACCAAATTGTGAGATGACATTAAGAACATCATGCGTCAAGTCTGACTTGACAGCACAGAACAACAATGACAACACATAAAGAAAGCAAAAGGTCACTAAAAAGACAGGAAAGGAAGAAAAGACCAAAATGGATGTCAGAAGATACTCTGAAACTTGCTATTAAATGTAGAGTAGCTAAAGTGAATGGAAGAATAATGAAATAAAAGAGCTGAACAAAGATTTCAAAGGGTGGCTTGAGAAGACAAACTAAAGTATGATGAAATGTGCAATGACCTGGAATTAGAAAAATAAAGGGAAGAACATGCTGAGCATTTCTCAAGCTGAAAGAACTGAAGACAAAATTCAAGCCTCAGATTTCAATATTGAAGGATTCTAAGAGCAAAATATTGAGATACAGGCAGTTTCCAAAGAACACAGAAGCGATACACAGAGTTGGTGTACCAAAAAGAATTGGTCAACACTTATCATTTCAGGAGGTATCATATGATCAACAACCAATCAACACTGAAGGAAGAAGGCCAAGCTGCACTGAAGGAACTGGCCAAAAACAAGACTCCAGGAACTGATGGACTATCCAACAGATGTATGCAGAGCCAGAGGTGCTTGCTTGCTTATGCCAAGAAATTTGCAAGACAATAATCTGGCCAACTGACTGGAAGATATCCATATTTGTGCACATTCCAGTGGAAACTGATGTGACAGAATGTGGGTATTATCTAACAATACCATTAATATTACACTGCTTTGGTTCTCTAGTGTTGCTATAATGGAAATATAAAGTGGATGGCTTTAACAAACAGGAAATTATTTATTACAGTTTAGAAGACTAGAAGTCCAAGTTCAGAGTGCCAGCTCTGGGGGCTGGGTGAAGACTCCTTGGCCATGGGCTTTAGCTCAGCCTCTTGTTTCAGGCCCACTGGAGCAAGCTGGGGGTTTCTTCTGACTCAAACAGCTGCTGTTTGGTAAGTTTGACAGGTAAAATGGCACAGTCTCAATACCAGGCAACAACATGCAGACAACTAGTTCAAGTCCAGGAACAATCCCAAGATTGGCCAGCAACATGGCAGTCTACTGGTTCAAGTCCAAGAAATGGAGATGAAGACTTGGCCAAATGTAAGACACAAAATGGGCCAAAAAGCTAAAGACCCTTTTCAAAACCTCTGATCATATACTGGAAGCAGGCCATACCCAGAAGACAACTCCTCTTCAACTACTTAGCTACTTACAGGAGATTCCACCACGGAGGTAATTATAATCTCATCATGGAGAATAACATCCAGCTGCCAAGCCAATCAAAACTATGGCCCAGCCAAGTTGACACACAATCTTAACAACCACATACATGTAAGTAAAATTTTGCTAAAGATAATTCAAAAACTTTTGCAGCAGTATATTGACAGAAATTCAAGCTGGATTCAGAAGGCAATGTGGAATGAGGGCTATCATTGCTGATGTCAGATGGATCTTGGCTGAAAGCAAGGAATACCAGGAAGATGTTTATCTGCATTTTATTGACTACGCAAAGACACTTGAATGTATGTATTACGGATAACATTGCGAAGAATGGGAATTCCAGAACACTTAATTGTGCCCATGCAGAACCTGTACATAGACCAAGAAGCTGTCATTCAAACAGAACAAAGGGCTAATGCCTGGCTTAAAATCAGGAAGAGTGCACATCAAGATTATATCTTTCCACCACACTTATTTAATCTGTATGCTGAGCAAATATCCAAGAGCCAGGACAATACAAAGAAGAACACAGCATCAGAATTGGAGGAAGACTCATTAACAACCTGCAATTTTTAAGAAACCTGAATTTTAATGCCTCTTTAAAGTGTTAAGAAGCAAAGATGTCACTCTGAAGACTAAGGTGCTTGTAACCCAAGTCAAGATATTTTCAATCGCCTCGTACTTGTGAAAGCTGGATAACAAGTAAAGAAGACTGAAGAAGAGTCAATGCCTTTGAATTGTGCTGTTAGCAAAGATTACTGAAAGTATCATGGCCTGCCAGAAAATGAACTAATCTGACCTGGAAGAAGTTCAGCCAGAACGCTTCTTAGAAGGAAGAATGGCCAGACTTTGTCTCACCTATTTTGGTCATGTTGTCAGAAGAGACCAATCCTTAGAGAAAGATATCATGCTTGGTAAAGTAGAGGGTCAATGAAAAGAGAAGACCCTCAACAAGATGGATTGACACAGTAGCTGACACAGTGGGGTCCAGCATAGCACAGGATTGTGTGAATGGTGCAGAACTAGGCGGTATTTCATTCTGCTGTATATGGGGTCATCATGAGTTGGAGCCAACCCAACAGCACCTAACAACAACAGTGTGGTGATGTCAGGAATTACTCCAGTTTCTGTCAGTCTACTAAATCTGGTATTATTTTTATGAATCTGAATTTTGTTCCATACTGTTCTCCCATTCTATCTAGGACCTTCTTTTGTGATCCTGGTCAAAATGGTCAATAGTGGTAGCTGGGCACTGTCTAGATCTTTTGGTCTAATGTTAGAAGATGCTGTGGTTCATGTGGGTTATTAGTCCTATGCACTAGTTCCTTCCTTGAGTCTTTGGTTTCTTTCATTTTGCAGACAAATAGAGACCAATAGTTGTATCTTAGATGGGTGCTCACAAGCTTTTAAGACCCCAGGCACTACTTACCATATTAGAGTATAGAACATTAACTTTATGAAGTATGTTATGTCAGTTGACTAAGTTATCCCAACAAAATTATGGTCCCAAGCCCTTCGACCCAGTAAACGAATTTTATGGGTTGTCTGAATATGTCTAGAAGTATCCATAACAGTTCCCTTTATGTGATTTATTGCATCTATGGATATGTATGCAGTACTCATAAACATATATTTCATATACCTATTGATATGTTGTTGTTGTTGTTGTTATGTGCCATTGAGTCAAACCCAACTCATAGCGATCACTCCTTGGGTTTCCGAGGTGATATCACTATGGAAGTAGATTGTGCAACCTTCCTTCCAAGGAGTGGCTGGTGGGTTTGAACTGCCAGCCTTCTGGTTAGCAGTCAAGTGCCTTAGGCAATATGCTACCAGAGCTCCCACCTATTGATATACCTATACCTATATGTGATGTATCTCATATGCCTTCCATTGGACATATAATAAGGAGCTGTCTTCTAAAATAAGACCACAAAAAGATGAATTCAACACCTTGAGAGTTACCTATTTGTCTTGTCTTAGTCTTGAGAGCTTGGCTTTAATCTAGAGAGTGTTGCCTGGGGTTGAGCCTGCTGGAAAATGGAGAATGTCAGGTCTGTTTTTGGAGGAGGCCAACTATCAGGTTGAGGGCACATTCTACTGGCTATTGTTAGTCCTAATGGAATTGTTCAAGTCTCAGTGTTCTCTTCTTCCAGGAAGGAAGGTTGGGCAATCTACTTCGACAGTGATAATGCCTGGGAAACCCAAGGAGGGGTCATTATGAATCGGATCTGACTTGATGGCAGCGAGGTTTTTTTTTTTTTAATATGTTCTCTCACTCCTATTTCTTGTGTTAATTTTCTGAGTAGTTTACTTTCACTAAGGATACTTTGAGCCTTCAGTAACCACTTGGAAAAATGTTTTGATAAAAATTGTTTCATTGAAAAGGCAATTATTATTTGCTGTGAAAAGTGTATATAAAAAGTAGCAGCAATTTCATCACCTGTGACTTTATAAGGAATAATTGAATCAGTCCACTCTGACATCTCCTAAATCTGAATCTGCATTTTATCAAATCCACAGGTGATTACTATCTACATTAGGGTCTGAGAAGCACCACTCCTATTAATGACTGTTGGATTTCATTGTACAAGTGACCTGCACAAAAACACTATCTTATATCTATGTGTGTTCAGGGGTACACGGTGTACACTTGCACTGAGCTGGTTTGCTAAAACCACTCCAGTATTAACAGGCACAGGGCTTTTGTATCATGATGGCTATAAATCTTCAGAATGAGGGCATGGTCAGGGCAGAACAGAGGCAAAATGGAGGAGCGCTCGTGTCTCCACTGCACTCAGGGGAGACATAAATATGCACACTTGAAGGGTGTGTTTACATATGCTTCGCTAGTAGCTGTATTGGCTCTGAGCAATAACAGGGCAAGTGTCCACTTCAGTTAGAGTGAAGTCTCAGTATAATGGAAAAAAACAGAAAACTGAACTCTTGCCTTTTCTGCTGGGAGCTGGATAGAGACCATAGGCTTATTTATCACTAATGTCTTCATAAGTTTAAAGGGAGAAATGTGAAATAATTATTTTTCAAAAAAACAAGATATTTTTATTAAAATTGTGAAGGCATATCTCAATGAAATTAAAACTAATCTGAACACATAGATTATTAAATATTAATATTATGGAACAGTCATCAAATTAAGGTTGATTCAACTTCACTTTAGGACATGTTTCAATTATCAAAGAAATATCAGCTCTGTTTCAGGATTTTAAGGGAAAGGACTATCGCTATTATAGTTTTAAACATTCTAGAAAATCAATAAAACACAACATTTCTGATTTGAAATACAGAGTTCCTCTTGAAATAGCTAAAAGCATACACAACTATGAAAACCCAAAAGTATAATAATCATCAAAATAACTAACATATAGAAGGCATTTAACATATGCTGGACTTCACAAGTATTAATTTATTTACTCCTCATAACAAGATAGGTACTATTATCATTCTCCTTTAATAGTTAGGCAAATGAAGCATATAGAGCTTAAGTAACTTACCCAAGGTCACATAGCTGGTAAGTGATGAGGTTTGGCTCCTGAGTCTGGTAGCATAATGCCTAAGGCACTTGACTGCGAATCAGAAGACTGGTGGTTCAAACCCACCAGCCACTCCTCAGAAGGAAGGTTGGGCAATCTACTTCCGTAATGATACTGCCTCAGTAACCCAAGGAGGAGTCGCTATGAGTCTGGTCCAACTCGACAGCAAATAACAACACAACAACATGTCCTGATTTATACTGTTTGATACTGATCAGGAATTTGTCTTCCTTCTCATTACCTCCATAAGCAACCAAGCAAACAATAAGCAAAATAAAAAGGCAACCCTCAACACCACAACAACATTACTGATATCTGTAATTGCTTTAGCTGGTGACAAGTGTTTAATTCCATAAACAAAATAAGAGTTAAACTGCTGATATTCCCAGGAAAGTTAAACTTGTGAGAGAGGCCAGGTGTGTTAAATCATTTATTCCTGCCAAAAACAAATTACCACAAATTTAATTTCATAAAACAACACTAATTTATAGTAGGTCAGAAGTCTGGTGACAGAGTGGCAGAGCTGGGTTCTCTGCTGACAGCCTCACAAGGCCAAAAAACAGGGTTTGGGCAGGGATGCATTCTTTTATGGAGGCTCTGAGGATAGATCAAGGAGCTTGCATGGTGCAGTGGTTCAAATTCTAGGCTACTAACCAAAAGGTCTGCAGTTCAAACCCATTTGCAGCTCCTTAGGAAAAGATGTGCTGCTTTCATAAGATTTACAGGCATGGAAACTTTATGGGGCAGTTCTATGTTGTCCTATAGGGTCGTTGTGAGTCAGAATCAAATCGACATCAGTTGGTTTAGGGATTGATAAGCTTCCCAGTTTGATGGGTTGACTGAACTCAATTCCTAGAGGAGCTAGGGCTGAGGTCCTTGTTTCCTTGCAGACTCTCAGTTGGGATCCTCACTCAGCTATTTAAGTGACAATTTAACATTGTCCTTTATATCTTCAAACAGACAATAATGCATTGAGTCCTTCACTCAGTTAAGCTCTCTCTGACTTTTCCTTCTACTGTGTATTTTCTGGTTTTAGCCAAAGAAAGTTCTCTGTGTTTATGAACAGATGTGACTAGATTGGAGTCCTTGGGTGGGACAAGTGACTTGCATTTGGCTACTAACCAAAAGGTTGGTGGTTCAAATTCACCCAGTAGTACAAAGAAAGGAAAGCTTGGCAATCTGCTTCTCTAAGATTGTTGTGTTTTAGGTGTTGTCTAGTCAATTCTGACTCAGCCATTGAAAGTTCTATGAAGTGCAGTTCTACTCTGAAACACACAGGTCACCAAGAGCCAGAATCAACTAGACAATGAGGGGTTGGGTCTTTTTGTCTGATGCTTAGATTGAGTCCACCAGGATAATCCAGGATAGCTTCCTCATTTTAAAGTCCATAACCTTAATTACATCTGCAAAGTTTCCTTTGCCATATAAGGTAAAATATCCACTGGTTCTAGAGATTAGAGAATGGACAGTCTAAGGGAGGGCTAGAACATTCTGCTCACTGCACAAAATTTTTAATTATTTGCTTTATGTAGAAGAATGTCTTAAAACAAATCTTTCTCAAAGTATTCACCAAACAGAGAATTGTTAAAAATCAATGTCCCCATGTAATTTAAGTACAACATCTGGTATAAAGGGTGATATCATTATTGATTTTTGCCCTTCCCCAAAATTAATAAACTGGGAAAAAAAATAATACTTTCATTTTTAATCTATTAGTGGTTCAAAAGTGTCCCCATATAGTTACCCCTCCAAGTGGATGCAAATATTGTTATCACTTGTAGTGTTTAGTAAAGAAATGTGAATCGTATCCCAACAAAATAAGCCAACTATACTACTAAAGCCTCAAGGTAGCTAGTGTAATATGGTTCACCTTTTGCAGAAAAGTAAAACCTATTAACCTATTCCAGCTTATAGTGACCATATAGGATAGAGTATCATAGAGTACACTATCATAGAGTGTGATATCATTAATATCACATGCAAGTAAAATCTTGCTGAAGGTAATTAAAAAATGGTTGCAGCAGTATATTGACAGAAGACTTCCAGAAATGCAAGCTGGTTTCAGAAGAGAACATGGAAGGAGGAATATCATTGCTGATGTCAGATGGATCTTGGCTGAAAGCAAAGAATACCAGAAAGATGTTTACTTGTGATTTATTGACTCTGCAAAAGCATTCAGTTGTGTGGATCATAACAAATTATGGATAACACTGAGAAGAATGGAAATCCTAGAACATTTGATTGTGCTCGTCAGGAACTTGTACATAGACCAGGAGACTGTAGTTTTAACAAAACAAGGGGATACCAGATGATTTAAAATCAGGAAGGGAGTTTGTCAGGGTTCTATTCTTTGACCATACTTATTCAATCTATATGCTGAGAAAATAATCTGAAAAGTTGGATTGTAGGAAGAAGAATGTGATATCAGGATTGGAGGAAGACTCATTAACAACCTGCAATATACAGATGACACAACTTTGCTTGCCTTACACAAGCAAGGCACCTGAGCACATAAGCATTGCACACCACGTCTCCTTTGTAAAACCCATTCATAACATGAAGCACTTACTGATGAAGATTAAAGAATACACTCCTCAGTATCGATTACATCTCAACATAAAGAAAAAAAAAAAAAATCCTCACAACTGGACCAATAAGCAGCACCACAATAAATGGAGAAAAGTTTAAAGATTTCATTTTACTTGGTTCCACAATCAACACCAATGGAAGCAGCAGTCAAGACATCAGATGGCATGTTGCACTGTAAAAGACCTCTTTCAAGTGCTGAAGAGTGAAGATGTCTCCTTGAAGAATGAAGTGTGCCTAACCCAAGCCATAGTATTTTCAGTCACCTCATATGCATATGAGAACTGGATTATATACAAGGAAGATCAAAGAAGAGTTGATGCTTTTCAGTTGTGGTGTTGGTGAAGAATATTGAAAGTACTATGGACTGCTAAAAGAATGAACAAATCTGTCCTGGAAGAGCAGCCACACTGCTCCTTGGAAACGAGAGTGCCCAGACTTTGTCTCATTTACTTTCGTCATGTTGTCAGAAGGGGCCATTTCCTGGAGAAGGATATCATGCTTGGTAAAGTGGACGGTAAGCAAAAAAGAGGAAGACCCTCAAGGAAATGGATTGACGCTGTGGCTGCAATGATGGGCTCAATATAGCAAGATTGTGAGGTTGGCATAGGACTGGGCGATGTTCCATTCTGTTGTGCATAGGGTTGCTATGAGTTAGAGCCTACTCGACCTACTTTATCCTAACATAGGATAGAGTAGAACTATCCCATAGGGTTTCCTAAGTTGTAACCTTTATGGAAGCACACTGCCACATCTGTCTCCCCCGGAAGGGTTGCTGGGGATGAGTCACTGACCTTTATATTTAGCACCTGAGCACATAACCATTGCGCCACCAGGTCTCCTTTGTAAAACCCATTACATAGGGCAAGGAGCTCTGGAGGTGCTGTGCGTAAGGCATTTAGCTGCTAACCAGAAAGTCAGCAGTTCAAATCCACCAGTTGCTCCACCAGCGGAGGGTGAGACAATCTACTTCTGTAAAGATTTACGTCTTGGAAACCGTATGAGGTCACTATGAGTCAGAATCTACTCCATGGCAGTGGGTTTGTTGGTTTGTCTTCAAAAATTATGCCTTTGCTTTCATGATCTCTTTTCTTTCAAAGATACTAAATATTGTTGTTTACTAATTCTATAAATATAGTAGGCCTGCATTGTTGTTAGTAATATTTCTCAATGGCCGCATTTGTAAATACAGTGCAGCTTCAACCAAAACACACATGCATGCCTCCAGAGGAGAAGACTGACACAGGACTGCTGACACATGAATGGGATGCTTTATCTAAGTAACACAAAAATGCAAATGACTCTCAGAGAAAGAAAACTAAGGAATTCAAAGGCTTTCTTGATTGCCTTCTTTAAAATGCCAAGAACTTAAGCTGGCCTTTCTTATCTTCCACTACATGCATGTGACACTTTAGGAGGTCTTTCTTATTGTACTATAATTCAGGGATTGTTCCAGCTCTGTGCTCCATGCCTTTTTCCAAAGGGCAGCCTGAGATGTATAATTCGGGTAATGAACAGCTGCATAATTTAAGGGTCGAACTAGCAGGGCACTGTTCCTTATTTGTGTTGCTTTTGCAGTTGCCAAGATGTTCCAGGCCTATTTAGGAATACAATTTTTTGACTGCTTTATTTCTCTCAGATGATATATGCTAGGATTTGGTTGTGTTCCAGAAAGTGAATCTTATCAGCAGAAGTACCAGAGCAAGCTTTTCTCTCATTTTACTCCAAAGGGCAACAGCACTGAGCTATAATGAGGTAATTTTTTTTCCAGCCATGCACACTCTGTGTTCTATCAGGCAGGGTTGTTTAAACCTAGTCCTGTCCCTTTCCAAAGCATGATAGACTCAATCACAGTTATCAAAGGCATTTCCACACTACATCCCTCTCACACAAGGCCAATCTCCTGAACGTTCAAAAGGGCAGGCTGCGAGGCCCTTCAAGATGAAGGCTGCATGCTGATTAATCAGTTACTTTTTTTATTCCATCTTGGCGAGTATCCCTTGTTTGTAAATAAAAGGTTTACCCTGAATTTCCTGTAAACTATGAAGCATAAGGCTGATTTGGACCTCATTCACAGAGCAAGAAAGCTGCCTGCTGTTGAAGCCACAGAGATGCTCTATGTCCACTGTTATAAATACTCCTTCATGTGTCTCAGAGCATTCCCTGAGAAAGAGCTCATCTAAAAACAATTGTTATTTCATCATGATAAAGCAGAAGAGGTATACCTTTACCAATATTTTCATTCTCTTTTACTGTAACACTCCCTGGCTTTTGGAAAAAACCCTAGTGAGCAATTTGCAAAGGTATTGGAATGTGCACTGCACAATAAGCTTATAGCAGAAACAACCGTAAATAAAATGGGTTCCCTTTTTTCAGGAAATAAATTAGTGTATTTTCTTACTCGTCAGATGGTAAATGGCTAATGGAAAAGAGATGTGACAGACCACAAGGACTAGGAATTGTCTGCAAACTGGCAGGCACAGTGATTTGGTGATGACCCAAATTATTTTCAGGCAGTTTGGCACATCTCTATTTGTCACACTTATACTACTGAGCCAAATGCATTCAATTAATACAGAGTATTTCCCTTTTCTTCAAGCACTCCTTGATTGCTCTCAAACATCTCATACAGCAAGAATCATAAGCCTCTTGTCACTCACCTTTGGTTATCTTCCATAACAAGCCCAGACCACTAAGACATTCATTCTGGACTAGGAATTTTTGTGCATACAGAAGCCTCTCTATTGTGCATGTGTGCATGTGCAGAGCTTAGAAAATGTGGTTGCTGAAATAACGTTTTGGGAGGAAAGTATGGCATTTCCCCTCCTCGGTTTTGTCTGCAAGGTGAAGAGGCTCATTTTGTGAGAGGTGAAACCTTCAGAATCAATACCAGGGTTTGACACTACTGTACAAACCCATCCATCACAGTAAGGCAATAATAACAATGCCTCTCATGGTGGCCCGTGGTTGGGGGAACAGCATGAGTTTCTTGAAGGGTACTTATGGAAATTGCAGAAATGGAGAAATGTACTTCTAAAACCCCTCTGTCAATGAGAGATAGAATGCACTAGTTGTATAAATCAAGTACTGGCTAGTGGCCCTGACTTGTAGTCCCAGATTTTCCTTTTACTGGCCATGTGTTAGTTAAATTCATGTGGATGTGGATTTACACATCCTTAAAATGAGGAATTATTCTAGATGAATGCCAATAGCACATCCCAGCTGTAGGAGCCTATGAATCACAAATGTGCTAAGAAAGTTTTCATTAATTCTAAATAAATGCATAGAAGTCAGAAAAGCTCATAACAAAAGCCAACAACAATAGTTAAAATAAAATGCTAATTTCCCCAAAATAGAGTCATTTCATTACATTAAATTTAGTATTATGAGGGAAGGAGTATATTAACTCTTTCAGGTTCTATGGGGTTTTATGTCAAAGAACACATTTTTATAACTAAACATGTACTATGTTTTACAATTACAGTTATAGCTAGCTATATAAAATTTATTCACTGATATAAAATGTACCTGGCATAGAAAATTTAAGAATGTCTCCAAAGAAAAATATATTAAATCTCCTGTTCAATTGCATACAAAGTACATTTTAATGTATTCATGTTTCTCAACATATGTAATGCACAAATAGATTGCAATAGGATATTGCATTTACATCTTGAATTTTAATAATTTTAGTGAGTCAATCTGTTTAGATGGGGGAAAAGATATCTTTAGCAGATAAAATTCCTTTATTATTTGTTGTTGTTGTTGTTATATGCTGTTGAGTCAGACCCGACTCATAGCGACCCCTCCTTGGGTTTCTGAGGCAGTATCACTAAGGAAGTAGATTGCCTCATCTTCCTTCTGAGGAGTGGCTGGTGGGTTTGAACCACCAGCCTTCTGGTTAGCAGTCAAGTGCCTTAGGCACTACGCTACGAGAGCTCCCCCTTTATTATTTAGTGTACTTAAAATGTATAAATGTTTCTGTCCTTAGGCTATAGTTTAGACTACAAATAAGAAACCAAAACAAATGTCAGACTAGGCAACAATGATTATATCATTCAAAATTGCAAAACAAAACAAAACAAAAAATTAAAAACTTGACTTCCGAAACAATTATTTATAAGCAAAAATTCATCTTGCCTTTTATTTTAAGCTGACTGAATATATTTTTTATCCTAATCAAGACTGCCAGTCCCTCAGTCACTTCCTATTCCCTGGTTTATTAACCTCTTTCTGGCCTCATTTGTCCCCCTGCCCAACCTTTGACTTATAGTCAGTCATTTCAGAGGCTCCTGCAATGACCTTAGAAAGCCCAGTTCCCCTGACCTACAGCTGTGCCCACCTTGCTAATTCTCCAACCTGCAAAAGCCTCACCCCATCTGCTTCCCATCCTTCTCTTCCTAACAGCTAGCTATTTGCTGCAGAAAACTCAGAAACCAACGATGACAGGCTCTTCTACCAATCTGTGATGTTCAACCTCAACTCGACTCTCACTTTTGCTCAACAATTCCTTTAATCATTGCTTATTGACTCACAGGAGAATTCAGCACTGTAGCATTTCCTCAGGCCTCAGTTCAAGTCTAAGCACCTCATTCTTGGCAAATGGTATGACTTGTTATTTAACCTAGAATATTAAGGCTTTAATTGCCAATATCTTTTCTCCTTTACACTCATTCTTTTGCTTTATTAGTCTCTCAGAAAAAGAAACTATCCTCTGCTTTGCCAAAGCTAATCTTTCATCTGTTTATTTTCACCTCAGTTCTGTCATATTCCTGGGATCTTGCTGGTTTACCAGCACACGCTTGGGTTTTCCATCCTCTGTGTATTAGCTCTCCACCAGCACCACGCCCCCCCACACACATATACATGGTACTTTTATTTTATTTAACCTGACTGAAGGTTTCTGTCCCTGTAGACATGTGTAAGCCCTCCATGTTAAAAACCCAGAAACAAAATTTAACCACAAAAATTACACTTTCTCCTTACCTTGCTATTGCATTTCAAGTGCTCATATAGTTCCAATTTATCTTTCTTTTAATTCTCAGTGTTTTCTGATATTCAATAGCTTATCATAGATAGAGTCTACTTCCTCTTCACCCTTTAAATTCCTACAATCTTTGCCTTCTTATTGGCTGAAATTATATTTTTCAAGGTCACATTTGACTCCCACATCAACCAAATTCCTTCTATTTCCTGTAAGCTGTGTTCTTCTACCTCTTTACAGCATTCACTTATCACACTGGTAAAAATTTCTCCTTTCTTGTGTAGGAAGTTCAGCACAGGATTTAACCCACATGCACATGTGAGTGAATGTGTACATTGCATACATACAATTAAGATATAGATGGGGATGTCTAAAGCAGGGGTGATCAAATATAGTTGCACACCAGATCTCACTAGATGATAAATTCATAGGTCAATACCACATCTCCTAAACCTGATACTCTAGAGACTCTGAAGTACAAAGAGTTTGGGGAACAAAAATCCATAGGCCTCTGAGGACAAGCCTACTAATAGCCTAGCTGCATGAGAAATACACCTCATTGTATAGTAACAAACCATCAGGCATTGGTTGGTGGAGGAAAGTGTTTGGAACATAAATATATATTTAATAAATGCAATTATGAATGCATTCCTTGGTTGCTGGAGGAAGGGATAATTTAAAGTATAATGCTATGTTTGCCAAACTGGTTTCTCTTTAGGCTCAGCTTCCATTAATGCATGGATGACACATTACTGCCATTAGATTTTTGGAACCTAAAGCAGAAATGCTTATGTCCAATCTATAGAAGGTGAGAGAGGGCTTATTCCTACTTTGCATCAGAGTGTGTCTGTTCCTTTGCAGGAGGCAGAAACTATGTCAAAGTTTTGGCACATCCACGACTCTGCACAGCAGCAGTGCCAGCAACTCTGGCATGACACCCAGCAACCAATCTGCCAGTGTCACCAACTGCCAAAATCTTCAGCAGTAGTTGATGAGAGAACCAGTGGCTTTTGGAGCAAGAGGAGATACCATTACTGATTGTAGTCCCCAACAGCAATGGTGCTACCTTTACCTGGCATAGTGGGTAGTAGAGGCTTTGCCAACTCAATAAACAAAAGAGGACTGCAGAAGGAAAATGTCAGACACCAGTTACAAGCTGAGAGAAAGAAACCTATGGAAGCTGCAGGCTTTACAAGATTAGGAGTAGAGCTAGGGAACTACTGGTTTTCATTGCCATCAGGATTATATTTTTAGCCACTGATTTGTACAGTCAAAAGAAATTCTCGACTTGAATAATATTATATATTCCTGATTCTCTTTTATTTTGTTCTCACTGTGCTCTTTCACTTTTAATCTAATCTTCTTTGTTGTTTGATGCCCTAGAGTGGATTCCCATGCATATAAAATCCATGTGACAGTGTAGAACCGTTCCAAAAGGGCTTCTTGAATGTAACCTTTATGGAAACAGATTACCAGATCTTTTTCCTGTGGAACCACTGCATGAGTTTGAACTACCAACTGTTTAGTTAATAGCTGTGCATTTAACCTTTATGCAGCCACAACTCCTTTGATCTTTTTCATCCTGTTCTTAAATTTAGGCATTCCCAAAATATTCCCATTGATATTATCTAATACCACAGCATCAATGTGATCTCTATTCATATGATACTCAATTTATAGCTTTTAGTCTTGATTCAGCTTTAAGTTCATATCTGAAGTCAAATATGTCTGATTTGTTATCTGACACATACCAGGAGTGTGTATACATACCTAAAAAAAAATTAGTTTCTGTCACTAACTTCTTTGTGACTTCTTATATATTACAAGCAACATTATCTCTCAATCTTTAAGCTTGAAATCCTCAAATAATTCTGTCCCTTTATATCACAGGATTGGGCACATTCAATACTTCCTCCTTTTTGAAATTCTGTTATTTTCTTCATTGTGCTTTGAAAAAACAAACTGTAAAAAGAAAATATTCAAACTAGAGGTGTTCATGTCAGACTAAGAAAAACAGGACCAACATACATTCTCAGGAAACAAAATGTCAGTAGGTAAATCATTTAGGAAGAATGTATCAAGATGTGAACCAATGTTCTTGGGAAGAATGTGTTCATAGCTAACCAAACCAGTCAAGATGTAAATTTTTTAGAAGAACCATCGTGTAAAAAATGTATCCCTCCACAAACCCAACTACAGTCATGAACAGCTAACTACAATTCTACAACCAAGTGTAATAGAACTCTGCCCACGCATAAGTAGTAATTTACCACTCCCTAATCATGGGGCTGACCTTTATATTTCAAAGAACTTCAAGTTGGAGTTGATCTTATCTACAATCAGTTATTAACCCCCACCTTTCTTCTGTTCTCTACATATAAAATCCCTCTTACAGCTTGATTGATGGAGCACTTTGTATTTTCACTTAGTGCTACCTGGCTATTACTGTTCTATACCGGAATAAAGCTCCTATTCTTTCCCTCCCCCCAACTTTTTTTTTAACTTAATAATCACCATCCCAACCATAACAAACTTTCTTCCCCTCCAGTGCCTGTAACTACCCCTTCTCTGTGCTCTTCTTTATGCATTCCTGTCTGTCCAGTTTCCCTCTATGTGAATGCTGGCCTCTGGTGTCTCATGGATGATTGCTCTAAGGTGTGGATCTGCCTAGAGTAGTGGGTGTGTTACCCTGGAGTAGGTGCTCTGCATATAAGTCTTTCTGCTGTTGGGCTGAAAGCCAATCTATGGGAGTAAGTCCATTTCTAGACGCAAAGGATAACCCAGAGCCATATTCTTGGGGGTTCCACCAGATTCTATCTGACCTGTGATTCTGGTCTTTTTTGCTTCTGAATTTTGTTCCACATTTTTCCTCCCACTCTATCCAGGTTCTCCAGTTTTGATCCCTTTCTGAATGGTTGGCATCGGTAGCCAGAAACCATTTAGTTCTTTTGGTCTTGGGGTCATGAAAGCTGAAGTCCTTGTGGTCCATCTTATCCTTGGACAAATTGTTTCCAGATATCTTTGATTTTCTTCACTCTTCTTTGATTCAGATGAGAGGAGACTAATAGTTACATCTTAGATGGCCACTTGAAAGCTTTTAAGATCACAGTTGCTACTCACCAAAGTAGGTTGGGGAACAAGATTTTTATGTACTATATTGTGCCAATTGAGCATGATGTCCCCTAAGACTATGGTCCTGAGTTGGCAGGCCCAGTGATTCTCTCTCTCAAGGTGTTTGGTTGTCTCTGAGAGGTTATTCCAACTCTGTCTTCTGTTGCTTCTGTAATGCATGTGGCTAATTTTGTAACACAACTGCATATGTAAGATTATCTTCAGCCAAATCTATCCTTGGTCTAGGGCATATTCCTGTTTGCCTACACTGACCTGATCTTCCCACCTGTCTATGCATTTATCTATAGCATGGTGTTTGGTGTTAGTGGGAATGCAGTGTTGTGCATATACTACTATTTGCCTCTGTTGTCTTTTTTTTTTTTTTTTTTTCATCACAGGCATTGTGTCACACTCCTAACAAGGAACAAAATTTTCTTCTTTGACAAAACAAACAAACATAAATAAAAAATTTCTTCGATTTCTTCTTTAACATGACTAGCCACTCCTCTTCAAATTCCTTTTTCACAATTACAAAGCATTGGAGTGTTCCAGAGGTCAGTCCTGGATACATAAACTCCTTTTATCTAACTGCATTCCTTGCAGAGGTAATTTCCTCTAGTCTTGGTGTTCTCTACTTAGGATCTCAGTCAACAAAAACACAATTCCCCTGGTATTGCTGGACAAAACTTTATAGCTATTTTGTATGACTATTTTTACTTCATTCCACATTCCATATACAATCTTGCTTTGTGGACAATCATAATAAAGCCAATGTCTCAGAAAAGGCTGAAAGAACCCCATGACTTCTAGTTTTGGTATTGTTAGCAGCAGATCCCTGGCATGACACATATAAAGTGCACAGAATCACATTTCTATATTATCTTCTAGGACTTTTAAATGAACTTACTCAAGATTCATTCTTACCACTCTTCATACACATTATATCCTCTCTGGCACCTTTGTCCAAATTACCCTCATTTTTTGCTCAGATTATTATTATTATTGCAACAACCTCCTAACTGGTCTTCCTGTTTATTTGTTTCTAAATTTTGTGCAAACACAGTCAGAATGATTCTTTTAAAGTTCGTATCAGATTATGTAATTCCTCTCTTCACAACTTCCCTGTAATTTCCACCTAACTTTAATCACTTGATCATAAAGACTATAAGGCCATTTTATTGATGTAGAAATAGTGTTTGCCTTCCTACAAAACTTCATTGCTAACTATTTTTCTCACTTACACTGCTTCAAAATAATATAAGAACAACTATAGATAGATGAGAAGATGGATTATGTAACACATGGGACAAACAATATTGTATTAATAATGATAAAAATTAATAGCTATAGGAGGAGTTCTGGCAATATGGCAGACTAGGCAGAAAGACTGCACAGACCCTCTTCAACAAAGAAAAGGAAAACCAATTAACACAGACACAGCAGATAATCTTGGAGCCCTGAGCCTTGAAGGGAAGGATATAGAAGTGACCTAAACCCCAAGTAGCAGAAGAATTTGCATGAAAATACCAAAAAAAGGAGAGAGATGGAGCTACAGTTTGGCAGTGATCCTGAGCAATCCTGATGGCACAGACAGCTTGGAGATTTCCGAGCGGTGGTAGGATCTAAGAATTAACCTAAGAATCACCCTGCTAGCAAGGGACTGCAAGGAGGACTGTGCACAGTGGCAGGGGAAAAAACGGAGAAGGTGAAGAAAAAGGTGGGCTGAACTGTGGACTTTTGCAGGCTGGAGGGTGCCAATATTTTGAAGGTTTAAAAAGCGGCTTGATTATTTTGGATATTTAAAGAGACAGCACTCTCGCAGATTCATGGGGCTTAAGAACACGTCCTGCTTTCCAGCAACCCCAAGGACACTCGGGACCTGCAAGACTGAGAAGGTATGACATTCCTCTTGTTACCCTTATACCCCACACCTGCTTGGTGAACAGAGGTGTACCCATCCCCACTCCCACCTACCTTATGGGCCTACAGAAACTACATCACAGTCAGTGTGCTCAGATGGAGGCTGGGTGCCCTGCCCTGTCCTCCACTGATTTTTTTTTCTCTCTTTTTGTTTTTTATTTTTCTTTTTTTTCTTTTTTTTTTTTCCTGGTGAATAGTTTGCTTGTATTTGACTGTTTTTAAACAACTAATATTATTAATACTTTTGTCCTTTTTATTATTATTCTTAATTTTCCCCTACCAGATCCTAGTTTTCAGCATTTTTTCTTTTCCCTGTGCTTGGATGAATTTTTTTTTTCTTTTCCCCTTTTTTCTCATGATTAACCCCATTCCTTGTTTTTCTTTTTGCATTTTTCCCATTTTTTTTTTTTGTCATTTACTATTCTCCTTCCCCACTTTTTTTTTCTCAGTACCATATCCCCAGATATTGCAGGTTTTCTTGTTTTTTTTCCCTTTTTGGTTACTGTTCCTGTGTGATTACATGCTGTGTTTTTTGCCCATGGGCTTTTAGTTTTTCAATGGTTATTCTATTGTAATTTGTGTCTAACTGAGTGGGAGACAACAACAGTACCCATAAGACACAACTATACCCACACCACCTACAATTTCACTCACTGAGCGAGAGCCATGACCTTCTTCTCCACCAATGGGCCAACGATAGAAAATCACCAAGAGGAACCTGAATCACCCTTGGCTGCTCTTCACAAACAGTTAACAGAGATCTAAATACAACAATGCCACAATGCCTCGGAAACAACAGACCATCACAGACCACACAAAGAAGCAGGATAAAGTGGTAGAAACAAGGAAGCAGGATACAGACCCAGAACACATCCCTGAGGAACAAGCAGCATTGGAACTCTCTGATAAGGAATTCAAAAGAATTATCTTTAGGTATCTTAAGGGATTGAGAGACAGACCAAAGAAAACACAGAAAA
>NW_006921815.1:1756046-1756814 GCF_000298275.1 Orycteropus afer afer
AAAAAAAACCACAAATAACAACCGACCATTAATTGGTGGAGAAGAAGGTCATGGCTCTCACTCGGTGAGTGAAATTGTAGGTGGTATGGGTATAGTTGTGTCTTATGGGGACTGTTGTTGTCTCCCACTCAGTTAGACACAAATTACAATAGAATAACCATTAAAAAACTAAAAGCCCATGGGCAAAAAACACAGCATGTAATCACACAGGAACATAACAATAACGTAACCCAGAAACCACAGCTATGGACATATCCAAAGAAAATGAGCTTACAAGATTGTAAACAGGGAAGCAGAGACATCAATTGGCAAGTGAGGACAACTACCAAAAAAAAAAAGAAGAAGAAGAGGGAAAAGATTGTGTAGTTACAGAATTTCTAAATGGTGCGGAAGTTAAGAGAGTTGCAAGATAGAATGGACTGTTCTAAACCTGGGGATAAAATTATAAATCATAGGATTTCCATGGGGGAAATGGACAGTTTTCTAGAAACACACCACTTACCTGAACTAACACAGATTGATGTGGAAAAGTTGAACAAGCCCATCACAAAAGAAGAAAATGAAGAGGTCATCAAAAAATTACCAACTAAAAAAGCCCTGGCCCAGACGGTTTCACTGGAGAATTCTGCAAAACATTCAGAAAAGAACTGATACAAATCCTAATCCAACTATGCCAAAACATAGAAAAGGATGGAATCCTCCCTAACTCATTTTATGAAGCAAGCATAACCTTGATACCAAAACCAGGCAAAGACATCACTCAAAAGG
>NW_006921815.1:1759182-1759700 GCF_000298275.1 Orycteropus afer afer
GTTGGTTATCAAGGGTGGGATGGGAGAGGTGGAAAGGCTGTTAGATAGATAGAGAAAAGTAGTGATCTGGGTGAAGAGAAAGGCAATGTACCAAATGTGAGTGACCAATATGGCAGCATTTCAGATGAGAAAGACATAGAGAGGTACATGGGATGTAGAGACAACAAATATGAACCCTTTTTCACATACAGTACTGCATTGTCAGTGAAGGCAAACATGGGTATATGGGTGAATAAATGGATGGACAGACTAAACGATTAGGTATATCTATGAAATGGGGAGTGTATCCAAGAACATATATAGGGTTGGCAGACAATGGTCCTGTAAGTGTAGCTGAATGATCAGAATTCCCAGGTATATGGTAGAGCTGACAAAGGGCAAGGTTGTGGTCATGGCTTGGTCACAGCCAGCTACCCAGAGGACTGAGTAGCTTGGCACCATAGTTGCAGGGGACATCAAGCTCAATTGACATAACATACTACACAAAACATTGTTCCACCTCCTACTTTGGCAAGTAG
>NW_006921815.1:1761165-1783480 GCF_000298275.1 Orycteropus afer afer
CACTACACACACACACACACACACACACACACACACACCCCAAAGCTCAGTGGTTTGAGCCAACCAGTGATTCCATGAAAGAAAGATAAGGCAGTCTGCTTCTGTAAAGATTTTCAGACTTGGAAACCCAGTGGGAGTCACTATGAGTCAGAAGTGACTCAATGGCAATGAGTTTTTCTTTTATTTTTTTATAAACACAATGATTTAACTAGCAAAAATTACCCTTCTTTAACAGAATAGCCAAGGTTTGGCAGTTAAGCTCAAGCCTGGTTAGATAAATCAAGGGTAAGTTCATTTAAAGAGTCCTAGAAGAAAATGGAAAGTGGTTCTGTCTATTTTCATTTGCCATGCGAGGGATCTCCTTCAGCTAACAATATCAAGGCTACCAGTCATGGAATTACTTCAGTCTTCTCCGAGATGCTTGTTCTTCAGTATGTATCTGTGGTAGGTAACTTCTGGATAGAGATAAATGGAAATAAATAAGTTTATCTATAAACTTATATAGATAAATGTAAGTTGATCCAAAGGGAGCTCTGTTGGCATAGTGCCTAAGGCATCTGTCTGCTAACCAGAAGACTAGTGGTTCAAAACCACTAGCAACTCCTCAGAAGGAAGGTTGGGCAATCTATTTCCATAGTGATACTGCCTCGGAAACCCAAGGAGGGTTCTCTATGAGTTGGACCCAACTCATCGGCAGTGAGTTTTGGTTTTATGCTCCCAAAAGCATTATATTGGATCTGGAAGGTCAGCGGATCAAATGCACCAGCTGCTTATGAAAGGAAGACTGGGCAATCTACTGCTATAAAGATTTACAGGCTCAGAAACCCACTGGGGGCCACTATGAGTTAGAAACACCTCGATGACAGTGAGTTTGGTTTTTGGTTTTTATCATCAAGTACCTATAAATGTAACTTTATTTGAAAATAGCATCTTGCAGATGTAATTAATTAACATGAGGTCATACTGGAGTATGTTGTTGTTGTTGTTGCTGTTGTTATGTGCCATTGACTTGAACCTGACTCATAGCAACCCCTCCTTGGGTTTCTGAGGCAGTATCTCTATGGAAGTAGATTGCCCAACCTTCCTTCTGAGGAGTGGCTGGTGGGTTTGACTTGCCATCCTTCTGGTTAATTCAATATGACTATTGTCCTTATAAAAAGGGTCAACAGAGATAGAAAAAGACACAAGAGAAAGAGCCATGCAAGCACAGAAGCAGAGATTTAAGTTATGCTGCCACAAAAAAAGGAATGCCTCAGGATTTATGTTTGAGCTAGAGCCTTCAAAAAGAGCTTTGTTGGCCTTGCCAACAACCTGAATTCAGACTTCTAGTATCTAGAAATGAGCTCTGGTAACATAGTGCCTAAGGCACATGACTGCTAACCAAGCTGGCAGTTCAAATCCACCAGCCACTCCTCAGAAGGAAGGTTGGGCAATCTACTTTCATACTGACACTGCCTCAGAAACCCAAGGAGGGCTCGCTATGAGTTAGGTCCTACTCAATAGCACATAACAGCAACAACAGTCTCTAGAATAGTAAGAAAATATATTTGTTTACTGTAATTTAATACAGTAATCCTAGGGAACAAATGAAACCAAAAGCCAAACTCACTGCTTTCCAGTAGGATCCAACTCATAGTGATCCTTCTTTGGGTTTCCGAGGCAGTATCTCTACAAAAGTAGATTGCCCAATCTTTTTTTGAAGGAGTGGCTGGTGGGTTTGAATCACCAGCCTTCTGGTTAACAGTCAAATCCCTTAGGCATTATGTTCCTTTACTTATTTATCCAGAGCTCCTTTATTGTTATTATTTTATTAGGGAAATAATACAGCTATCTAAAAAAAAAAACAAAGAAAAGGAAAACAAAACACTGTTTTCTTTAGCCTGTTCTCTATGAAATAATGGAAAACAGGAATAGCATTTCAAATCATCAGACATTTATTTAGTGCTTGTTTCTTTTTCAATAGCTTCTGATAATCAGGCCCCAACTCATGGTGACATCATGTCCAACAGAATGAAGCACTGCCTGGTCTTGCACCATCCCTATGATTGGTTACATATCAAACAACTGCAATTCACAGAATTTGCATTGGTTAATTTTCAGAATTAGATCATCAGGCCTCTTTCCTAGTCAGTCTTAGTCTTGAAGCTCCACTGAAACCTGTTCAGCATCAAAGCAACGCACAGGCTTCCAATGACAGGGCTGTGGTGGCTCTGCATCAGGAATGGAACCTGGGACCTCCCCATGCGGAATGTGAGAATTCTACCACTCAACAACAGGGGTCCTTAATTTAGTGCCCAATAGTTACCAAATGATCTCAGGAGGTATTATTGTGCAGATTTTACACATAAAGAATACACCTTTTGAAGACAGTAATACATGCCAAAGATTGCAAAGTAAAAAACAGCAGAAACAGAATGCCTACTATATTTTCCCAATTTTGTTCCATTATAATTTGTCTCTATAACAATACGAACAAAAATGAACTTACTTCACCCTATAGATTTCTTCTTATTTTTCTTCTTTTCCCTCAGCATTGTAATTGTTTTATACAAGGAAATAACCCCAAAATAGCTCCTTAACTTTGATAAAAAAAATTAAAGGACTTCCTACCAAGGAAAAACCTTCTGTCCCTTTGCTTATAAATCATCTTGTAATGCAGAGATTTTTTTTTTCATTGACATTAGTCATGGCTTCACATATACTTCCTCTTTTATTTACTCTAATAATCCATTTTGTCACTGATCCTGTGCAATATGTTTATTGACAAAAGTTGAAAGTGTTTCCAGGAGGTTGCAATTCCAAAATAACACTGCTAGTTGACACTGATCATCATGAATATCTGGCAATTTACAGATGGATCACAGTGCTGTGGAACACTTAAATGAACTATTCCATTCAGATCTCCATTAAATGATAACCACAACCTAATGCACAGTCATGATCAATACAAATGTACATAGTTGCTATAAAACAGCCTCTCTAACCAGGGAGAATAATCCTCCATTTTACAGATTTGAAGAGCCAATCAATTAAATGCTGCCTAAGGTTAAATACTATTGATTCGAGATTCAATGAAATCCCTTTTTTTCCCTTTCTTTCTTTTGATTTTTCTTGTGGTCTAAATATAAAACAAAAAAATCAAACAACACACTGCCTTTGAGTTGATTCTGACTCTTAATGAACATATAGGACAGAGTAAGAATTTTCAAAAGTGTTTCTAAGTTGTAATCTTTATGGAAGCAGATGACCACATTTTTCTCTCAAGGACCAGCTGGTAGGTTAGAACAAATATTTCACTTAGCAGCCAAGTGCTTAAGGACTGTGCCACCAGGGCTTCTGATGTAACTATGGTTTCCTTGAAATACATTTTTTCCAATAGCTGTACTAACAACTGGTGGAAAGCAAGTAGCCTTAAAAAAAAAAAAAAAAAATTCACTGGAGCAGAAATTGATAGCATTAGCAGAAATTGATAGCATTATAACACCTTGAAGGAATGAAAAGTTAAAAAAAAAATTAAAATCATCATCCCTTAACTTCAAAATCATATTTAAAAAGAAGAATTTAAGAGATGCACATTGCTAGAAGGAGGTAGGTAGTGTAAATGGAAAAGTTTTAAACTGGAGGCACTCATGTCAGATACAAGAATGAAGGGACCATCACACGTTCCCAGGAAGCAAAAGGTCAAGATGTAAGCCATCAATTCATGAGAAGAATATGTCAAGATGTAAACAATTTGTTTCTGGAAAAAAATATCTTTATGACTGCAATAATGTATAACTGGAATAGCTGGCACTACTTAACTACATAGTAACTCATACCCTCCTACTGATTGTCTATAATCAATCATTAACCCTCTACCTTTCCATTGTTCTCTCTATATACATATATTTCCACTCCTCTCTTTGCTTAACAGTGAAGTGCTTTGTATTTTTACTTATCACTGCCCAACTAGAGCTGTACTATTATTCCTAAGTAAAACTCTTTTTCCTTCAGTCCTAAAAATGTTTTTGTTGTATATATTTCTGGTATCAGAAGTGGGACTTTGAAAACCATTATCTTTGATAATCCCTGGGTCATCCAGACATAGGCGTAGTATCCCGTATATGCCCAGTCACTTTGGGCTCTCTGCTTTGAAGAATTCTCAGAAAATCATTTAAAGCTCTCAAATCTGAGCTATGTTCTTTTTCACTGATAATTTTTCATGTTTTATTGTGCATATGTTTTGCTTCTTGCAATTAAAGTTTTTATTTATTTATTTATTTTCCTGTTATTAATGTCATTATAAAATAGGTAATGCTGTGTCTAAAGGAGATTTGGATCTACCTTCTAGGACTTCTGTTAACTACATGAACATTATGTTCTACATATGCATTATGGTTCCTTATCTTGGATGTTGTTGTCTGGTGTAACCTGACTCAAGGTAGTCTGGAAAATCAGTGGCTACTTTGGGTTTTTTTTGAAGTCTCTAAATTAATGTTTCTGCACAAGAAGTTAGAGAACTGAGACTCTCAGATTAAACAGTCTCAGTGGGATGCCTATTCTAACTGATTAGGGCATTAAAAGACATCAAGACAGTAAAATTACTTCCTAGCAGGACACTGTCTCTAAATTAGCTAAGCACAATAAAGAATTACAATGTCAAATTTTAGCTGGCATCCTTTCTGCTCCCCTGCCAACTGCTACCTCTTTATACTCTCTTGGCTTCCTACTCCTCTGATAACACTTTACCTGATTTTTCTCTAAAATGTTAACAAATAAAAGAGTTATTTGAAACACCCTTTAAAATTAATCTCAATAGTGATGCCGAAGATTGCCCTTGTATCACTTACGTACCACACACATGTTCAGAATTAAGCAGCATTGTGATAGATTTTCCTAAGCTCTGTGAGTTCCTCTACAAAATTTCTGAAGAATTAAAAATCCTTGTTGAATCCTACCATCCTGAGCTCCCTGACTTATATCTTCTTCAGATGATAACTGGCTTTGGAAAAACCTAATTATGGGTAAAACAGGCATAATGGAAAAATTCCAAGGATAGTTTTGCCTTAAATATTGATAAAATGGCAACTGAGCTATTAGAAGACTACTAGGTTATGTGTAAAAAACTGCTAAACTCTATCCCAAAAGATTTTCCTTGATTCATTGATTAAAATAAAATTCACTTGTTAAACAAAATAAAGATAAGCATATTTATGATTGTCAGATTCAGCTGCTCCATAAGTTTTCTGAACACTCGGGTGTCCCTTAGACTGCACCAGGTAACTTCAGTGCTTTCAATGCAGTTTTCGTATCTGTTCTTAAACCTGAGATCTCAGCCTTAGTAAAATGACATTGATGCGACTAGAAAATATGTCCTATTGTGGAGCTAACCAACGGTAGCTCACAATCTCTCCCAGACCCTTTAAGTTGAAAGGGCTTCTAAGACTGTTAATAGTCTATCAGTTGCAACAATTATAGCACTCCAGTCAAAAGAAAAAAGGCTAAATTTTCCAAGGACACAGTTGGAGGTATTTGTCTATTGTAAAAAACAGGGTGTGGGGGTGATGCTATTAGTTAAAAAATAAACAAAAAGCTGAAATAGCCTCCCTTTTAAAAATCCTAAAATCTGATTCAGAATGAAGGGACTCTAGAGAGAAAACAAGGAGTGTGTGTTTGTGTGTGTGTGTGTGTGTGTGTGGTGGTTCTTAATTTGCAAGGAGAAACTATTTTATTTGTTAATGGAAAACATTGCCAGTTTTTAATTGACACTGGAGTCAATGTGTCTGTTATTAATCCCATCTGTTTACAAATATCCCTGTGGTGGAGTACTAAACCTCAAAACTAGTAGGGTCAACAATCAGGAACAAAAGTTGATTAATTCCTAATCTAATGCAGTAACTCTTGGCTGCATTGAAGATTTATAATGTTTTTGGCTCAGTTCTGATCACTTGTCAATCTATTGAAAAGAGATATTATAATCAAATGGAATTTCCATTTACAGCTTAATGAAAAGGGGAAAGTATTATTGAATCTGACTAATATCCCTAAGTCAACAGAGACAGGTTCTGAATTAGACAATATTCAGGAAGAAGCTATCTGCTTTAAGCACTCACTTGTCAAGCCTCTCCAAAATTCAACTCACCTTAATCCTTTCTTTTCTGACATCTCTGCTATAGTTTCTGAAACCTTCTGAGCCAGCACATCCACAAATGTAGGTCCAGTTTTCAAAACTGAGTCAATTAAAATTCAAATAAATTTATCTAAACCTCTAAAAAATTCCTCAATATCCACTCAAAAAGGAAGCCAAGGAAGGGCAGGCTCTCATCATACAAGATGGCCATTCTAGATGTGTTATTGTTCCTTTACCAACCCTTGTAATACTCCTATTCTTTCAGTTAAAAACAAACAAACAAATAATAGTGGCTAGAGATTTGTTCAAGATTTGTGTGTAATCAGCTGTATTGTTACTCCTACATTCTCAATAGTCCCTAATCGTCATTTATTACTTTCCAATAATAAATTACTTTTTCTTGTCCCTTCAGATACAACTCACTTTATGATTGTGAACTATTGCAGCACTTTTTTTTTTTTTTAAAGTATTCCTGTGCATCCTGAAAATCAGTATTTGTTTGCTTTCACCTGAGACAATCAGCAATTCAGCTGGACTGAAATGCTTCGAGGATTTACTGAATCTCTGACATAGTTTTTCTCAGATTCTGCATGCAGATTTTCAGTCCTTAGAGTTTTCAAATGAATTCACATTTCTGTAACAAATTGATGACTTGCCGGCTTGCTCAACCTCCCAGTAGACTCTCCTTGACTACAGTGTAGCTTTATTAAAACATCTGGCTTATGGTGGACATAAGGTTTCCAAAGAAAAAGTACAGTTAGGTCAGCCTTGTTAAATATTCGGGCCACCTGATTTCTGCAGAATGCATCTCTATTTATTCCAAATGGGAAAGAGCTATTCTTGTTTTTCCTATGTACAAAAACAAATAAACAAACAACAACAACAACAACAAAGCAGCAATGAGGGTGTCTAGGATTCTGCAACTATTGTTGAGCAGGATTATCACTTTGCCTTTGTTGGCTCTACTTTTATAAAAATATTTAAAAGCCTCTGAGCCATATTACAACCTGCACCAGAAGATAAAGAGACTGCAGTTCAATTAAAAGAGGCTTTAATAAACATGCCCAATCTAAGTTTTCCTAATTACCACCTAGATATTTCCTTATTGTACAAGTATAGCAAAATGCTTTAGCAAACTAACTCAAAAACATGGAGGCCAACAAAGACATATAGTTTATTATAACCTACAGCTTGACACTGTAGGACTGTGGTTGCTGCTGCCAAACTAGTGGAGACTCTGCCAGATGTGGTGCTGGGAAGCTTCTTAGAAGTTTTATGCCCCATGCTGTACCTGCCTTGACACAACATCTTTCTGCCAGCAGGCTCACCTCCTATGAAGTTCTTCTCCTCCTGGCTGCATCTAACATTAGAGTATACTCTATAGCTTCTTCCTGAATATTGCCTAATTCAGAGCCTGTCTCTGTTGACTTAGGGAGTTTAAATCCAGCTACTTTTCTCCCCACACCTAATGAGAGCAACTACGTTACACATGATTGTCTAGATTTGATTGAGCAAATTTTAATCATTTGAAAAGACTTAAAAAAGACACTTTTAACTAATATAGTATGTTTTTCTGGGGGGGGGGAGAGATAGTTCCTATTTAAACCTCATCTTAGTTATTTCACTAGCAAGCTGCATATGCTGTAATGACTTCTACTGAAGTCCTTGAAAATCAGTCTCTCCCTGACGCCACTTCAGCCCAACAAACCAGACTAATTGTCCTCACTAGTGTTTGTAGAATTGCCTCAGGAAATCAGTTAATATTTGTAAGAACAATAGATTTTGTTCTTGAATTGTACATGATTTTGGCCCATTTTAGAAACAAAGAGGACTTTTAACCACTTCCAGAAATGCCATAAAATTTGGGGCTCTAGTAGCAGCCCTTCTAGATACTTTTTCACTCCCTTCTGAAATTGCTGTGGTAAAAATACAAGCTCAGTGATCAGAAAGAGAATCCCAACTGAAGAATTAAGGAAATAATCTTGCTCATATGACAGCAAAATAAGCTGCCTCTCAGGTTATTTATGCACTCATGATAAGTAAAGAAAGAGAATTCCCAAATTTGTCTATTGATAACTCCAACCTTCATGAATTAACTTTAGGAAAACTTAAAATACTAACAATTAGCTCAAACAGATGAAATTAAGGCATGGATGAAGGCAGGTTGATACCAAGATCCTGCCACTAAATTGTGCACCAGGACTAATAAGAAAGCTGTCTTACTCAATTTCCTGCATGTTCCTATTAAGCAAACCTTGCTTAAAGGTTCCCAAGTGTGACAAGATAAAATTATTGAGATCTTAAAAAAATATTAGTAGGAAAAAATTTTTGAGTCTGTGGAACATATTCTCACCCATTGTCTTATTTGTCCTATGTACAACCCTAGAACACACCTAAAAGTCCCACACAGACAATACCCTTTACTTTTATGTATCGATGGCAACTAGATTTTATTCAACTTGCATTTGCAATGGTTATAAATATGTATTATTAATGATTTGTAGATTATCACATTGGATAGAAGCCTTCTACTGCCATCATGCTACTGCAGCCTTTATAGCAAAGAGACTTCTTGAAAACATTATACCCAACTGGAAAGCAATAAGAACTCTTTTTACTGATCAAGGAACTCATTTTACTGGTCAAGCAATCCAAGAACCTTGTCAAGTTTTTCCCATTTATCATTTGTCAAATTGTCCCTAGCATCCTCAGTCACCTATTCTTATACAGATAATTAAAATAATAATAAAGACTCAAAAAGCAAAGCTTTGTGAACCTTTAATTTTATCCTGGAATAAGGTCCTTCCCTTAGTTCTTTTAAATCTGAGTTCCACATCATTTGGGTCTCACTAATTTCCCCCTATGAAATAATTGCTGGGAGAACTATGGTCTTTCCTTATGTTGCGTGCACCAAGTCTAACATTTTTCAACCTGAATTAGTAACATATCTGCCAGTCTTTAATTCAATATTCTACAGACTATTTTTCATAGGTTAGAGAAAACTTGAGCAAAGAGAAACTAGACTCCCGAAGTCTGTCTCACATCACCTGAGGAGAATATGTACATTGGAAGAAATTCCGAATAAAAGATGCATTATGATCCATGTACAACCAAATTAGAGATGATAAAACCGTGTATCCATTTATGACAATTAAAAAGGGATAAGACTTCTCTTTGGACTACCCAATCCACCAGAGACTTGAAGGTTACATTTAAATGCCTTTGTGGCCAGAAGAAAACAACGTCTGAAGAAGATGGCTTACCCAAGGCTTTGGACCAGGCATAACAGTGCACCTCTTTATCTTTTTTCTCTTTTTCTTTTTGTTATAGTTATGTCGCTATTAATGTTTACCTTGATTGAGCAAATGCTTATGCTTACAATTTCAAAAAGTTTCTAATTATTGGTTATGTGGTGCCATCCCACCCTCAATTTAGTCTGGACTTCATTGGTGGGTCTCTCTACTACAGAGATCTCATTGGGTTGCTTTTGATCTATGGATACAAGAACAATTGAGAAATAGTTAATTGCTTTAGGAAAATATTATTACTAGATTTTTCATTGATAAGTGACTTTGTTTAGGATTTGAATGAAACCAATGCCATAACTTAATTTACCCTTAACACAACTCTTACTTAACTAAAGTCTACCAAGAAGAGCTAGCTAGAGAATCTTCCAAACCCATTAACAGTGTTCTTCATATTGTAGGTTCATATAAACAACTGCAGATGGATCCATCTGGTTAACTCTTCAAGCAGGGTTGCTAAGTCACATTGTTCTCCTTTGCTAAGACCAATCTAACCACACCCATATAACCACACTCAGTTGTTACCATACTCAGCCGTAACAGACATATAGGATGGTTTCCAGTGTCTGAATGTGCATTTGTTATAACCTTACAAACTGCTGATTAGTTCACTACCAATTGGCTATGACACTCAGGTATTTATTAAGGAAGCCCTAACAGAATTTTTTGGCTATGTGGTGTCAACTTTTGGCTCTGGCTACCACCAAGCTGGATTGGAAGATGCACTCTGAACTTGAGTTGAACTCAAGGACGTATTTTAACTGAACTCCCTTTACCAGCTAAAATACCCATATTAAGAGCTTGATGATCATGATCAGCACTTCATTTGCTTGATCTTTTAGCAACAGTATATGTAGCTCTGGTAACATAGTGGCTAAGGCACTTGACTGCTAACCAGAAGGCTGATGGTTCAAACCCACCAGCCACTCCTTGGAAGGAAGATGGGGCAATCTACTTCCATAGTGATACTGCCTCGGAAACCCAAGGAGGGGTCGCTATGAGTCAGGGCCGACTCGATGGCACATAACAACAACAACAAAATATGTAGCTCAGATAAGACTTAAAGATGGTATAGCACATGCAGAAATATTAACCAAATATATACAAACTGCCCTAAATGTCAGTGGCTGTGGACATCAAGAGATCAATACCAAAAAGGCAATGAGAAAAGTATTCCAAAATAGAATGGCCCTTGACATTGCAATCTAAGGAGGGACTTGTACCATAATATAATCTGATTACTGTGTCCACATTCCTGAAAATAGTACTAGTATTACACTCTATAGCAATGTGCAGTGTCTTGTCTTAACAATTGTGTTCCTCCCTTAACTTGTATTATAAATAGTTGGTTTTCCTCTTAGGGTAGATGGTGGAAAAAACGGCTATGTTATTTTGGAATTTTTATATTCCTCATTGGTTCTATTGCTGTAATTATAAAATTATGTTTGGCTTTAGTTCAATGTATTTTATCCATTAAATGCTGTACTTCAAAACCAGTTGAACTTTCACATAAAATGCTGGTTTCACAAGCTTTCACCAAAGGTCATGCTGCTGAATCACCTCTCTTGTCTCCCTGGATATGTGTCATCTTGATGTCTGTCATTCTGTCCTGACTGATAAATGCTCCTCAAGTGTGGCTTTGTCCATTAAGATGTATCCATAAAACCTACTCACCCTGAAGATGAGGCCTATTAGCTTGGCATGGTGAAAATAATGATTGTTATTACCGAAAGCTCCTTAAAAAGAACGACAAAGTTCTTGCAGAAGAAAGGCTACTCCATATGAGTGATTTGTTGTTGTTGTTGTTGTTATGTGCCGTCGAGTCAGCCCTGACTCATAGCGACCCCTCCTTGGGTTTCCGAGGCAGTATCACTACGGAAGTAGGATTGCCCAACCTTCCTTCCAAGGAGTGGCTGGTGGGTTTGAACCGCCAGCCTTCTGGTTAGCAGTCAAGTGCCTTAGCCACTATGCTACCAGAGCTCCCATATGAGTGATAAGTATCCCTTAGTGGAATTATGATCAAATGAGGAAAGTGTAAATGAAAAAGTTTCAAACTAGAGGCACTTGTGTCAGATTTAAGAATGACAGAGGCAACATGAATTCCTAGGAAGCAAGAGATCAGTATGCAAAATACTTGTTCATGTAAGAATGTGTCAAGATATAAACAACTGCTCCCAGGAAAAATGTCTACATGACTGCTATAATATATAACTGAAACAGCTGGCACCACTTATCTAGGAGGTAATTCACTCCCTCCTAGCCAAGTGACCAAACTTTACATTTCAAAGGACTTCAAGTTGAAATTTATCTATAATCAGTCATGAGCCCTTTGACCTTTCTCTGCTTGAACAGTGAAGTGCTTTGTATTTTTACTTAACACTGTCCAGCTGGAGTTGTATCATTCTTCAATGAAAATCCTTTTCTTTCACTCTAACAGACTGGGAGATTTTCTTCCTTGATAGTAGTCCATATATTAACTTAGACACAGAACTTCCTAGGGTATATCTGTAGGTATTGAGCTAAAACAACATAAGGAGAGTGTTAACAATGTGTTTGCCATCTTCATTCAATGGTGATTTTTGAAAGAATTTCAAGTTATTTCTTAAAAGAGCTATTAGAACTCATATGGCAAATTTTATTTACATTTTTCTACTTATTCTGTATCACTTTTTGATGTTTTCTGACATCTAAATTTCATTGATACAGCTGATAATATTATTTTTAAAAATTAAATGTAAAATAAATTCAGTTCTCTCATTTTTACTTAATCCAAAGACTACTTTCTACATTTGTAAAAACATTTAATAAAAAAAAAAAAGGTTGTCTGTTTGTGTAACAATACATTTCTGGGCTCTGTCTGAATTTGAGTCTCAAATTCTTATGTACATTTTTCTATCTGGAGATAGAACTATTTGCTGCTGTATTTTTCTCCCACTGTCTCCAGGAACTAGTAAATAGAGAATTGTAAATATTGCATGCTTGGAAAAATTCCACCTGGCACAAATCAGTCAATTGGTGGCTAAATATTGAGAACAGAAACAACTGGCAAGAAAGAAAATCCTCTTGTTAGAATCCAGCAGCATATAAGAACTCCACATTAATATGTAACTAAAAAATTTGTTTTTGAGTAGATTTGATAATGTTTTAATGACAGTAATGTTACTTTCCCTTTTCACTCTTTTCTTTTACTTTATTCATAATTGCACACATTTTGAATTGGTTTGAGGGTGTTTTCTTTTAAAAAAAAAAACTTTACCCAAAGAAAGGAACTCTGGTTGTATAGCAGTTAGAACATCAAGTTGCTAACCAAAACTTTGGTGGTTTGAACCCACTAACTGCTTTGTGGGAGAAAGATGAAGTAGTCTGCTTCTGTAAAGATCTGCAGCCTTGGACCCCTATGGGGCAGTTCTGTTGTTGTTGTTGTTGTTATGTGCCGTCGAGTCAAACCCGACTCATAGCGACCCCTCCTTGGGTTTCCGAGGCAGTATCACTACGGAAGTAGGATTGCCCAACCTTCCTTCCGAGGAGTGGCTGGTGGGTTTGAACCGCCAGTCGTCTGGTTAGCAGGCAAGTGTCTTAGCCACTATGCTACCAGAGTCTGTGCTAAATAGTCAGTATCAGTTGAAGTTGACTTGATGGCAGTGTGTTTGGTTTTGGGTTACCCAAAAAGCTGAAAAATATAAGCTTAAATATCAGGTTTCCTCTGATTTTCCAGGAGATTTATTCTTCATTTGGAGGTATCTTTGGTATATTTAAAGGAAAAGAAACATTCTTTTAAATATTACAAAAAGTAAGGTCACCCATATTTTGTTATATTTATCAAAGAAACTTGACTATGGCCATCTCTTACTATTAAGATTAATGGAAGCTAATTTTTCTTTGTGTGCTTAGTTTTGTTTTTAATGAGAGCCAAGTAAATGCTCAGAATGTATGGAAAGTGCTATTTTTCAAAATCCAATTTCAGTGATCAGTTGTACATGTGCTTCTTAGAAAATTGACAGTTTTTTAAGTGATTGAATAAGTTATGGCAAAAAGTGCAAATACTTTAAACTTGGATAAAAGTAAAGAAAAAGCATGAAAAAGAATGTATGACACTATAATTGCTCAAAAAATATATACATTTTAAGGCTATCATACTTTTAAAACAAGATAGAAGGTTAAAATATTTTCCTTTCAGCAAAGCTGATTTAGCTGATCTAGCAATGTAACAAGAACACCCAGAACGCCCTCTCTTCTCCACCATTAGGACTACTACTCCCATTCCTATCTTGTAGAGTACCTAAGAGTTTGCCTAGAATTTACATATCAAATTACCTCATTCTATTTTTGCCTTGGGCAATCTACTTCTGTAGTGATGCTGCCTTGGAAACCCAAGGAAGTGTCGCTATGAGTCGGGTCTGACTCAACGACAAACAACAAAAACAACTAGAACAACAATTTTTGCCTAGACAGACAAAGCAGGTATTATAATCACCATCTTATAGATCACAGTTTAATACACTACAATCCAATAATACATGAAACCACAAACCTTAATATATATATATAATTAAAACGCAGATTCTAGTTCAATAGGCCTGGTGAGGTAGGTCTGAGAATCTGTATTCTTAATAGGCTCCCAGATGTATTCATGATATAAGCCCATTGACCTACTTGGAGTGACAAGGCTGGAGTACAAGCTGAAGGTAAATTTTCACAGCTCAGCCACACAGCATGATGTATTTTTGCTTCACTGTACATATGTGGTTTCTAACATTAGTAAGAATTTCAAGCCAAGCTGATACTGTTTTTATTCCCCAGGCCCTGATTTGAAATCAAGTACCTTCTTGACTATTCTCAGGAGAAAACTTCAACGGAAGCATAGACTCTAAATTTATATCCCC
Organism: Orycteropus afer afer; assembly: GCF_000298275.1. NCBI lineage: Eukaryota > Metazoa > Chordata > Mammalia > Tubulidentata > Orycteropodidae > Orycteropus > Orycteropus afer. Next base: position 1,775,463 of record NW_006921815.1, read on the forward strand.
TATTCCTTGTTTGGTGTTCACCACAACTGGCTCTAAAATATTATGATTCAAAACCATTTTTAAGCAGTAAAACATAGTTTATTAAATGAAAAAAATATGTGTGGAAACCTACATATACTACAAGAAAAACTGAAATTTTATTAGAATAAAATATTCCATAAATAAAATATTAAAATATTTACTTATAAAATTCAATTAATCAGAATAAAAGTAAAGCATTGGAGGTTTTTAATGTATTAATTATTTGAAAATGCTTGAGTGTTTTATTTTATTTTACAACTTTAAGAACACACAAAACATTTAAATCTGCAATGTCAGTTAAACTTTTACAGAATCCCTGAAACATATTCATAAAAGCCTAGAATCTTAAAAGGTTAGTTTGAAAACACTTTTTAAAATGAATTTTCCTCTTTAGACATTTGACAAGATCATCAATTTCTACAACATACTTTCCCTTCCAACTTCTGTCTCTGTTAAACCCAGCTCTCCTCTATTTTCTTCAAATATCTTCTAGATAGCTCTTAAACTGGTTCACAGCTCTTGTCCTACATTTCAAATGGCCTTAATTTGTCTTTCCCATCACCAATTATTTTAGGTCAGTCTTTTTGTCTCCAAAAAATTGAAGAGGTTTAAGATTTAATATTATCAAAGGCAATAATGTAACTTCTGCACAAGAAGCAAGAAAGACAAAGTGCAAAAGCAAAAATGATGCATGGGGATCATAACAATGGCTGTACTGGATCAAACTAGAGTAATTTATGGACTCCTTCTCAAGAGAAAAAGGAGTTCCTGGGAAATAACAAATCAAACTACTTACCATCCAAGAAATATAAAGGAATTACCTTGACAAAAACCAAACCCAAACCTATTGCCATCCAGTTGATTCTGACTCAAGGCAACCTACTAAGTACAAAAAGAAATAAGATAAAGGGAAACAGACAGACAGAAATGGGGGGGGGGGGACACATTTCTTATTGTATTTTTATTTTGGAAACAAAGAATGAAGGGTAAGTTATATTCCCTGATATCAAGCATTTGTAGCCTCTCAGGGAGAGAAGAAAAACAAAAGGTATGCCAAGGCAAAATGTGTTCAGGATTTCAGAAGAATTGAAAAAAATAAATAAACTCGGAAGAACTATCCAAGCAGTAATAAAGAGGTTTGTTTTAGACTGGTCTTGGGTAAAACTCGAAGGGTAAAGAGAGGTGTGGAGAGTCTTTCTGTCAAAGGAGTGGAAAGAATAGCAAAATGTAAACAGGAAACTAAAAGGTTTAAATGAGGATATAGGTGAAATCAGATTTTCTGAATCAGAGGCCTTCTTCAAGGCAATATTGGGAGATAAACATTGAAAGGTGAATTGTTAGTGGAACTGTATATGCTTTCCTGGTAAAGATAAGTGTACATTGCTTTTGCTAACAGAGCTTAGCCACAATTGTCCAAGTGAGTGGAACAATTTATCAGTTAATTCTTTCAGTAATTCAACCCAGTATAATCTAAAGCCTTTAATGTGTATCTCAGGCTCTTCATAGAACACAGAGAAGAAGCATAGGTGCACATATTTAACAACATATTCAAATTCCTAGTTGCTAAATTGCATGCAAAATTCCACCATAAACAATGAACTCTCAGATTCTTTACACTGCAAGACCATAAAATATAGAAATTATCTCACGAGCAGTGTTTATTAGATCACTGAGAACACACTTTGATTGAAACTCATTTTATTGCTATCACAATATTTTTTCTACAAAACAGGAAATAACAAAATTTAGATAACTATAAACAACATTAGTGTGGGACACACACCATTATTTGGGTATTTAGCATAATCTGTCCTTCAAGTATAATCTATATCATATATTTTACAAGTATTTTTCCAATATGTTGAAGAAAGCTCACAAAATTTTTAATTATACTGTCAGAGTAAATAGAACAAATGTATTGTTTCTATAACTAGCATAAAAATATTAATTAGTGATATATCCAGAGCAGTGCAACATGACTTGTAATTCTAATTAAAATTTAAACTTTATACAATGGAATCTATATAATTAAATTGCTTACCAAAATTCACTTTAGGTTGATGATTATAGAATGATAATATTTTGACATAATTTTATATTTTCTGTCATCCATTATGCAGTAAATTACTAATAATTTTAATTTAAGAAACTACTCATTAATGGAAAATATTAGTTTTATCAAATATTAAAGGCATGACCATTTTCATTTCAGTATGGCACTTGTGGTAAGATTTCAAGTATTTTCTGCCTTTCTATTGCACTTTCACTAGAAATAAAGCACTTAAAATGGTAGACGCAATTTAACAGATTTCATATAGGTAACACCACATAGAATTTAAAAAAAAAAACTCTTACATCACTCATTGTATTAGCTTATATAGCGTGGTAGAAAGGGGTCACATATACATTTAACAAAATGATTTAAAAATAGTTGAATTCACTTTTCTCTATCAGACAATTATAAAATCTTATGTTTAAAATAGCATATAGAAGACTATATATATTTTTTTCAGAATGTGTATTTATTGGAATTGAATTAATTCTATAAGCTATTGCAAAATTTTTGGGCACAAGATTTCAAACATTGGTATAAAAATTAATTATTCAAGAGATTAAGAGGAGAAATCTGCCTCCTCTAACACCAAATAAGTGTAGAGGTACATTAAGAGTAACTTTCGTCTTCAACCTAACCACATACCATGAGGCTCACGGGTATAATGTCTGCTGCCTTGTTTTTCACAGTAGTACACATAATCTCTCCTAAGAAGGTTCATAGCTAGAAGTTCTTAAAATGTTAACATAACAAAATGTCAATTCATTTTCAATTTTATTTTAAATATGTGAAGGAGAAATTCATAAAACTTTTTCACCAAAGCTAAATGATTGAATTAAACTCAGTTCTTGCTGAATTGAACTAGTCTTTTACTTGTTTTTCTATCTGGAACATCATATTTACTTAGCTGTAGTCAACCAAACCTCTCATAAGCTCCTGTTATCTGGGCATGTTAATTGCTGGAACCCATATAACCTAAGAGGTAATTTCTCTCTATGGTCAAGCCAGGATGTGACAGAAATACACTCTAAAGAAAAGAATCTTGACACAGTTGTCTTTTGTATAAAGTATGCCTAAGAAATATTTCTTCATGACAAGCATGCAATAAAGAGAATTGTTTGAAAGGATTTTAAGCCAATCCTATCTAAAGTTTCTCAGACAACTTAAAGGGTTTTTGTTTAACAAGCTGCTTCAGGGAAATGAGGTCCTGACACCAACATGGTTTTCACAAATTCCTGAGACATCTGATTAAAGCTGTTTAAGCATCTACTAGTAATGTTTTATGATCCCATCTAAAAGATCTGTGACCATGATTGAAAATTCTATAATCAGTTCCTGAAATTAATCACTATAATCTTCTACATTCAATTATGCAGTAGAACCCCTAACCCATACTCCTTGTGACCTCAACCAAAGACTAACCTATCAAATGACTATATCATAATTTCTTTGTTCTTTAGACCATACCTGTTTTTAGTTGGAGTCATCAGTTCTCACTCATGGAGTGTGTCTCCTTGCATTCAGATGTATTTATTCTGAATAAATTTTATTAATCTATTTTAAGAACTGAGTGGGTATTATTTGCTACAACGAATACTATCAACCTTGTTTGTTTGTTTGTTCTCCAACAAAGCTTCCCTCCCCACTGTTGTCCAATGAATACTTTTTGTTTCCCCTGATGTCTTATAAAAATAGTCTTTACTTTCAGTGAAAAGACACTAAAATTGTGATTTCATACTATCTTGGCTTCTTTTTTGATACTCTCCAATATAATTATATATGATATCATCAGACTAAAATCAAGTGTTAAGAGGAAAATAGTTTATACTGAGTGACTTAATTCACTGTTTCATCATAAAATTGATAACATTTTAGATGCTTAACATTCCAAAACACACACAAAATTACATTTCTTATTCTATCTTTTTTGTCTGAAAGACATCTGAGACATGCTGATTGTTTCTTAGTTTGAAGGAAAATCAGTTTTCCACAATGGCTGTTGATAGTCTTCATTAGCTATGACATTGTTAAAATGGAGCATCTGCAATATATCAAAGTATTAGAAGATTGCATTAAAACTATGACAGTTGCAGAGTTTTGTGGGTCTTGGTTGTTTTTCCCTCCCCAGTATTCCAGAGTTTTCACTCATAATAGTGGAAACTATGGTATAAAGGGAAAAAAAATTCTGAATGTTCCTAAAAATAAAATAGAAAGCCCTCAGGAGCCCTTTCAGAACAACAATAAAAAGTATTGCTAGCTGTAAAATTTGTAAGCAAGTTCCATCCTGTCGGCACAGAAACAATGAAGATGAATTACTTTCTAGGAGAAACATTGAGACTGTCTGGTAACAGAGTGGCAAATCTACTAGAGTGAGGACAAAGCACAACTATTTCTTCAGTTTGAGTTGAAGGTGTCAGAACAGGAAGGTATGAATTAAATAGAAACAAGGAGCCTCTTTAGAAATTCTCTCTTCAACTACTCAGTTCGCTCATTTGGGCATTGTTTAGGCTGTTCAGTTTCAGAATCTCTGTATTAATCTTTGAGCTCATCAAGTCTCATATAAAATTACATGTTGAAACTATAATACATATATACTTCTAATACTCAGTAGACGATTATGAGTTAATGTGATGACAGCTATTTATATCTCTTCCAAATATCATTAAGTTGATGGAAAAATAAGTGTGAATTTTTTTTGGCTAAGCCAAGGTGCTTATGTTTCAAGTAAAAGGACATTTGGTCTACATAGGAAACGTTGGCAGCTGGTATGATATATTGGGGAGGATCCCACAGATCCCTGCAGAGCAGACCTACTACATAGACCCTTGTCAGCAAAAGAACTAAGAGTCCTTTTTTTGCATATGTCCTTGGATATTAGTGTAGTAGCTGAAAAGACATGCTGTTAAATGAGAAATATGTGGCGAGGGGTAGTTTTGCAGAGTTGTGCCTGTGTTGATTGTAGGTTATAAGTTTAATAACAAACTTTCCAAATCCTAAATCAAGGTCAGCATATGCAAAATGAAACTCTCACACCAGCAGCAGAAATGGGGAGAGTGTTTATTAAACGTTAACTGTGATTCTCAAAGGATGTTTTGGTGTGCAATATGCCTACACTCCACTTGATTTTTAATTCAAATTGAAAACTCAGAGGTTTTCTTTCTTATGTGTTTAAGAACATTAATTAAATGAGACATTGAATAATTTGAGCAACTATTTACAGAGTTTTTATTTGACAATATTTGAAAGTTGGTCTTTTATGCAGATATTCAAATTTTCTACCTATAAGTAATGCATGTGGCTTCAGTCAATTGTACATTAAAAATTGAAAGTAATATTAGATTCTCTGGAAATTACTGAAAATTGCCATAATTCATGTTCCAGAGTCTCAATGATTGATTGCATTAAAGCAATAGTAGAATTCAAGGTGAATGGAATTAAATGTTAAATGAATGTTCTTTTTAACCTCATCAATACCTATCTATTTTTTTTTCTTTGGAGTTGGAGGGGCTACTAAAAGGAATCAAATCTCACACAATTACTCGGCACTAGATATGGTATTTGTTTGAGTGCCTATCACTAAAGCCCTGGTTTCTATCAGCTGAGTTAATTTTTGATGGAACACATTGAGAACAGTAGGTCACTGAGAGCAAATGAAACGAGGATATCACTGTGTTTCATCAAGTGTTCTCATAGCCCCACCCTTGGATGGCTGATGAGGTAATCTGAATAATAACATGGCCCTAGTGTGTTTCTATTAAGTCAATGGGGCATTGACTGTGCACAAAGGCATCACTGGTGGCTATTAAGCAGACTGGATCTATAGACCCACAATGACTTACTCATCCTACAGGAAGAGCTGTTCACTAATCTCCTATACCCCTTTACTTCTCCACTCAGTTCAAATTTTGTCTGTGGGCAGTAAAATAAGTATCATTTGAAGTATAATTCTATTTAAATTAGTTAAAATGCACAGCTCTAATTATTTGTGTATGCTATGCAGATTAAATGTGTATAAATAATTATTGATTCAAATTAATTATTTTAATCCAAATATAACTGAAACAATACAGCAACAACATTTATGTGAAGGTAGATACAGGTGAAATATGATTTAATTAGGTAGCGATAAATACATTAGTTTTTTATGTCATTACTTTGTCAGAATAGAATTCTTTTTTTTTAATGAGTGAGATCTTCAGTGTCAGAAAATCACAGTGATGATGAAATTTAAAAATTATGTTCTTGGAAAAGGGATCTAGTTCAGGATGTTTGCTATTCTAATGAAACGACACCAACACAACACACACACACACACACACACACATATTATATATGTAGATTCAAGTTATCAATGGATACCAGAACATACATTTCAAAGAAAAATAAGTTTCAACTTGTAAATGATTTAAGATATATACTTTTTAATTATAAAACAAGTTCATTTCTTAATAATGTATAGGTTTATCTGCAGGCATAACAACTACTGTCATTCATGCAGGAGCAGCTTGTTCAAAATTCCTTACTCAGCTAGCTAATGCCATAATATCCCTTGGATTATGTTAAAATTAAGACTTTTAAATTTGGAAGAAAAAAATAACCTCATAATTTTGCAATATCAGATTTTAAAAACTGATAGTAGTATTTTGATTAATAAGGAAAAGGTTCTTTTTAATTTTTCTAGTCAGGAGTTTGGCTATATTGTCTATTTATCATTTTGGAAAAATTTAACACATGCATATATACACCTACACACAGATGCATGTATCTTTCTACTAGGATTGCTGAAGCATGTAATGCCATTCAAAAACCCAAATGAAATTTGCTGTCTTTCAGTCTTTTCTGACTTATAATGATCTAATGTGTTACAGATTAGAACTGTTCCATTGGATTTATCTATTTATTTAAGTTTTAGAATCCAAAAATCCCATCTCATCACTATCTTGTGAATTCCAACTCATAGTGATTTCCATTGGGTTTCTGAGACAGCAAATCTTTACAGAAGTACATTGTTCCATCTTCCTTCCATTGAGTGGCTGGTGGGTTTGAACCAACAACCTTTCAGTTTGTTATGAAATGCCTTAGGCACTACATCACCAGAGCTCCTTAAGTTTTAGAATATACTTTATTTATTCATTAAAAAACAAAGTGCTTTGGGAATTACAAATTAAGAAGTAAAAGTAGATTACAACAAAGAAACCTGGTAAATACATTTGCCAGTGCAGAAAAACTTTATCAAAGTTATTCATTTAGCAAATTCACTTTATTCACAATGTTTTATCAGTTATAATGCTCTTCTCCTAGCTCAAGAGAATGCACCTTAGAAAGGAGCAGTTGCCATTCAGTCTCTGGTGGCACTATTACAGGTTAGTTTCTTTCATCAATAAGAAAACCTTTTAAATGCTCACTTTTTAACATGAAGTGTCTTCCTTCCAAAAATGTGGTCATATAACTCATACGGTTGTCTGATTCAAAATGGCCAAAACCAGTCCATTTTAGCTCTCTATTCCCTGCAATATCAATCTTTATGCATTCCATTTAATTTTTGACAGCTTCCAAATTTTCCTAGATTCATCCTTTGTAACATTTCATATTCCAATAATTAGTAAATACTTGCAGCTCTATCTTTTCATTTTGAGTTGTGCCACATCAGCAAATGAAGGTTCCAAAATGTTTACTTGATCCACATCAGCAAGGTCAACTCCACTCTGAGGAGAGAGTTCTATCTACCCCAGTCATATTTTGAGTGCCTTCTGACCTGAGGGGCTCATTTTCTGGCACTAAATGGGACACTGTTTCAGGACTAGCCATAAAGTTTGCCAGTAATATATCAGACAGTGTTTCATTGCAATTCATAAGGTTTTCACTGGCCAATTTTTTTTTTTTTTTTAGGATTTGGGTGAAAATTTACAGAGTAAATTCACTTTTCATACAGTAGTTCACATAT
>NW_006921815.1:1786005-1810212 GCF_000298275.1 Orycteropus afer afer
TCCTTTTGGGTGATGTCTTTTCCTGGTTTTGGTATTAAGGTTATGCTTGCTTCATAAAATGAGTTAGGGAGGATTCCATCCTTTTCTATATTTTGGAATACTTTGAGTAGAATCGGTATCACTTCTTCTCTGAATGTTTTATAGAATTCTTCACTGGCCAATTCTTAGAGAAGCAGATAGCCCCTTCCTACTTTTGAGTCTGTTTCAGTCTGGAAGCTCTGCCTGTTCATTATAGGTAACCCTACTGGTATTAGAAATACAGGTGGCATAGTCTCCAGCCTCACAGCCACCTGCAAGCTATCATAGTACAACAAACTGACAGATGAATAGTGACATAAAGATTGATACCCTAAGCATTAATGAGCTGAAATGGACTGGTTTTGGTCATTTTGAATCAGAAAAACATGTGATCTACTATGCTGGGATGACAAACTGAAGAAGAGTAGCTTGGCATTCATCATTACAAAGAATGTTTCAAGATCTATCCAGAAGTATAGTGCTCTCAGTGATAGGATGATATCCATACACCTCCAAGGAAGACCGGTTAATACTACTTTTATTCAAAATTACATACCATCCACCAAAGCCAAAGATGAGGAAATTGAAGATTTTTACTAACTTTTGTGGTCTGAAATTGATCAAATATGCAATCAAGATGTGTTAATTATTACTGGTGATTGGAATGGAAAAGTTGGAAACAAAGAAGAATCACTGGTAGTTGGAAAAAATGGGCTTGATGATAGAAATGACACTGGAGATTGCATGACAGAGTTTTGCAGAACCAAGGACTTATTCATTGCAATTACCTTTGTTCAACAACATAAAAGGCAGCTATACACGTGTGGAGCACACAGGAATCAGATTGATTACAACTGTGGCAAGAGGCAATGGAAAAGCTCAGTATCTTTAGCCAAAACAAGGCTAGGAGCTGATTGTAGAATAGACAATGAACTGTTTACATGCAAGTTCAAATAGAAGCTGAATACAATTGAAACAAGTCCATGAGAGCTTAAATATGACTTTGAATATATCCCTCCTGAATTTAGAGACCATCTAAAGGAGAGATTTGTTAAACTGAACACCAATGACCAGAAACCAGAGAATTATGGGATGACATTAAGCACATCATCCATGAGGAAAGCAAAAGGTCATTAAAAAGACAGAAAAGGAAGAAGAAACCAAAATGGATGTTCAAAGAGACTCTAAACCTTTCCCTTGAATAGAGAGTAGCTAAAGCAAATGGAAGGAAGGACAACTATTATAATGAAATGTGCAAAGACGTGGAGTTAGAAAACAAAAAGGGAAGAACATGCTCAGTATTTCTCAAGCTGAAAGAAATAATGAAAAAATTGAAGACTCAAGTTGCAATAGAGAGAGATTCTATGGGCAAAATATTGAATGATGTAGGAAATATCCAAAGAAGATGGAAGAAATACATAGAATCACTGTACCAAAAGGAACTGGTTGATGTTCATCCCTTTCAGGAGGTGGCATGTGATCAAGAACCAATGGTACTGAAGAAAGAAGTCAAAGCTGCACTGAAGGAATTGGTAAAGAACAAGGCTCCAGGAATTGACAGGATACCCATTGAGACGCTTCAACAAATGAGTACCACTGGAGGCACTCACTCAGCTATGCCAAGATTTGGAAGACAGCTATCTGTTCAACTGACTGGAAGAGATCCATATTTGTACCCATACCAAAGAAAGGTAATCTCACAGAATATGGAAATTATCAAACAATATGTTTAATAACATGCAAGTAACATCCAAAGAGGGGTCGCTATGAGTCAGGTCCCACTCAACAGCACATAACAACAACAACAACAACAACAACAACAACACGCAAGTAAAATCTTACTGAAGATAATTCAAAAAAGGTTGCAGCAGTATATTGACAGAGAACTTCCAGAAAAGTAAACTGGATTCCGAAGAGGACGTGGAATGAGGGATATCGTTGCTGATGTCAGATGGATTGTGGCTCAAAGCAAAGAATATCAGAAAGATGTTTACTTGTGTTTTAATGACTATGCAAAGGCATTCTATGGTGGGATCATAACAAACTAGGGTTAACATTGAGAAGAATGGGAATTTCAGAACACTTAATTGTGCTCATGAGGAACCTGTACATAAGCCAGGAAGCTATCGTTCGAAAAGAACAAGGGGATACTGTGTGGTTTAAAATCAGAAAGGGAGTGTGTCAGAGTTGTATCCTTTCGTCATCCTCAATCTGTATGCTGAGTAAATAATCCGAGAAGGTGGACTATATGAAGAAGAGCATGGCATCAGGATTGGAGCAAGACTCCTTTAGAACCTGTGATATGTGGATGACACAACCCAGCTTGCTGAAAATGAAAACGACTTGAAGCACTTACTGATGAATATTAAAACTATAGTCTGAAATATGGATTACATGTCAACATTAAGAAAACAAAATTCCTCACAACTGGACCAATAATCAGCATCATGATAAATGGAGAAAAAAATTGAAGTTGTCAGAAGTTTCATATTGCTTGGGTCCTCAATCAACACCCATGGAAGTAGCACTCAAGAAATCAGATGATGTATTGCATTGGAAATCTTTTGCAAATCTTCTGCAAAAGACTTATTTAAAGTGATGAAGAGTGAAGATGTCTCTGTGAAGATGAAGGTGCGCCTAATCCATGCCATGGTATTTTCAATAGCCTCATATTCATGCGAAAGTTGGACAATGAACAAGAAAGATCAAAGAAGAGTTGCTGCTTTTGAGTTGTGGTGTTGGCGAAGAATACTGAAAGTACCATGGACTGCCAGAAGAACTAACAAATCTATCCTGGAAGAAGTACAGCCAGAATGCTCCTTGGAAATGAGAATGACCAGACTCCGTCTCACCTATTTTGGTCATGTTTTCAGAAGGGACTGTTCTCTGAAGGAGGATATCATGCTTGGTAAAGTGGAGGGTCAACTAAAAAGGGGAAAGGCCCTCAACAAGATGGATTAGCACAGTGGCTGCAACAATGAGCTCACATATAGCAAGGTTTGTGAGGCTGGCACAGGACTGGGCAGTGTTTCATTCTGTTATACATAAAGTTGCTATGAGTCAGAGCCAACTTGACAGCACCCAGCAACAACAACAGCACATACATAAATGGGTAGCTGCAAGAAAAGAAAGATGAAAATGAAAAGGAAGCCACTAAAATAGGTGGATTAACCACACAGAAGAAATATTTGGCTCACGGCAATTAAAAAAAATGACAATTAGGATATGCCACTAGGTAGATATTTGAGTGATTATGGGATATATTAAGAAACTGATATCAATTCAGTAGTAACACGTGTAATAAATATATCATTATCACTGCACTTCATTTTTTACAATAAATATTCTAAACCAGTAGGAAATACAAGTTATATTTAGAGTCTCAATTAGAACATGCAGATGACTGAAATTTTCAACAATTTTTCCTGAATTTAGAACTCACACCAGTCATTTCCCTTACATATAATCTTTTCCCGATCCTTTCTTATCAATCTAAGTATATTCTGTGTAAAATACTTTGAATGGCAACTCTTTTTAGATACATTTGGAAATGGTTGTATGAGAAAAATACCCACTGTTCTGGTTACCTAGTACTGCTCTGACAAGAATATACTACAAATGGGATGACCTTAACAAACAGGAATTTATTCTCTTACAGTTCAGGAGGCTAGAAGTCTAAGTTCAAAGTTCCAGAGCTGGGTGAAAACCCCTCAACCTTGGGCTTCAGCATTGCCTCTTGCCCCGGCCCACTGAAGCTAGAGGCATATCTCCACTCAGGCAGCTACTGGCTGCTGAGGCTGACAAGCCCAAGGTTGACATATAAAATGGCACAATCCTGATGTTACCAAACCACACAACAGGCCATTAATTCAAGTCCATTGTAAGTCCCAAGGTCGGCAGCACATGGCAGGCTGCTGAACAAGGAAGACATGGCTACATGCAGGGTCCCAGCATTCCATAAGAAAGAGACCATTCCCCAAGGCTTCTGCTTATATACAGGAAGCAGACCACAGTCCCTAAGGCAGCTGTTCAGCTGCTCACAGTAGATTCCACTATGAAGTCGATTACCAGTCTCATCATGGGGAATACTATATCTAGCTGCCTAGCTATTCAACGAGGCCCAACCAAGTTGACACACAAAGTGAACTACCACACCCACTTAGTTTTCCTGGAAAGATATTAACTGACTGCAGAAGTTCCTGAAAGGGAAAAAGCTCAAGTTTCTTCTTTGCATCACATTTATCACGTGTGATTTCCCAAAGATCTCATTTTCAAGTTTCTTTTCCATGACTTCACTAGGGAATGAAAGCCAGTGAGCAAACATTTGAACTTAAGAATATCTGGGGTTAAAAATGTAAGGAAATATGTTAACATGCAAGAGATTGTCTAAACAGTCAAGATTCATACTAATGAATTGAATTATTATGTAGGACATTTACATTGATGAATAAGGGTATAAAATATACTGCTTTTTCATTTCATACCAAATTATCACACAGATCATTACATTTTGAGACTTTGGATATGTTCACCATTTAATTTGCAAACAGAATTTTTTTTAACATACATTTTTTTTAACACTAATAATAATAATAACTAATTGATTAATTGTTTTTTTGCCTTTCCTGCCACCCAAGTTAATATTTTTCTACCCTCAGCTTCCCTATCCACTCCTGGAAACAGAAAGGATATTTCTTTTCTTGTGAAACGCTTTCCTTGACTTTTTACAATAGTAGTTGCATACAATATGTGTTCTTTTGTGAATGGCCAAGTTTACTCAGCATAATATTTTCTAAGTCCATCCATGTTATGAGATGTTTCACAGATTCAACATTGTTCTTTAACATTGTCTTCCATTGTGTGTATGTACCATAGTGTGTTCATCTATTTCTCTATTGATGGGCATTTAGGTTGTTTCTATCTTTTTGCTATTGTGAATAGTGCTAAAATGAACATGAGTGTGTTCATGTCATGACTCTTATTTCTCAGGATATATATCTAGTAGTGAGATTGCTGGATCTTATGGCATTTCTATTTCCAGCTTTTTAATGAAGTGTCATATCATTTTTCACAGTAGTTGAACTATTTTGTAGTCCTACCAGCTGTGTATGAGAGTTCTAGTCTCTTCATACCCTGGCCAGTATTTTCAGTCTTTTTTTTTTTTAAAAAAAAACTTTGCTATTAATGATGGGTGGCATATCTCATGGTTGTTTTCATTTGGTTCTCTCTAATGGTTAATGATAGTGAGCATTTCTTCATGTGTTAGCTGCCTGAATGTCTTCTTTGGTGCAGTGCCTGTTCATGTCCTCTACCCATGTTTAAATAGGATTGATTTTTTGTTGTTAAAGTGTTGACACTTTCCATTATTTTAGACATTATGCTCTTGGTCTGAATGTCACTGTCAAAATTTTTTCCCCAGTCTGTGGTTCTTTGTATACTTTTTTGGTGAAATCTTTTGATGTGTCTAAGTCTCTAATTTTTAGGATGCACCAGCCATCTATTTTGTCTTCTGATGTCTGTGCAAACAGTACCTTATTTTTAACCATATCATACCTTGATAACTGTTTATATAGAAAACCCAGGGAACATAGTGAACTGTTCATTGTGGAAGGTTTTATATTATATTATTGCAGTAGAAAGTGCATGAAGTAGAAGATAACTAAAAGGAGTAATGCTACATTAGATTCAAATCTGTAACTTTTATAGCTACTTAAAACATGATTTTAGAAACTAAACTTAACATTTCCAATAACCATTGAAACCTAAACCCAAATTCATTGCTTTCAAGTCTTTTCTGATTCACAGTGACCCTACAGGACATAGTGTTGTTGTCGTTGTTGTATGCCGTGGAATCGGACCCGACTCATAGCGACCCCCCCCCCTTTGGTTTCTGAAGCAGTATCACTACGGAAGTAGATTGCCCCATCTTCCTTCCAAGGAGTGGCTGGTGGGTTTGAACCGCCAGCCTTCTGGTTAGCAGTCAAGTGCCTTAGGCACTATGCTACCAGAGCTCCATAGAACTCCCTTAGTATGGTTTCCAAGCCCATAATCTTTTAGGAAGCAGAATGAATATTTTTCTCCCACAGAGTGGCTGATAGACTCAAGTCATGAACATTCTGGTTAACAGCTGAGCATTTAAAACCACTGTGCCATCAGGGCCCCTACCTATAGAAACAGTTAAAATAAAATTTTCCACGATCACCCTTACATCATGCTTGATATATGGAGGTAGGAAGATGTAAGAAACAGCATGCATGGGACGTGACATTTTACCTACAACTCCTGTTTGCTTTCAAAGGATATAGTTTCAAAATTCAGACACTTTCTTCAGCTTCAGACTCAGATTCTTCTTCAGCATTTTCAAGCCACTCTACAAACTTTTTAATTTGCTCAAGGAAGACACTTTTCCTCTTTGCAGCATGTGCATCTTTATAACACCTCAGAATGGGCTCTTCACTCAAGCTTATAAAAAAGCACCACTATTTTCTGGAAGGCTTTCCTGAAATGAATGTTGTCCTATCGCTGCTTCTGACAGTTCAGTAACAGAGTCAGCTTAAATAGTGAAGGTAGCGAAGTAGAGGGCTATATGGCTTCAAGTGTTTGACTGCTTGCTCTCTTACAAGTTCCACTTTTTTGTTCAGTTCCACAGTACTCATTACACTTGACCAGATTATTCTAATGAAAGCTGTTTCTGGAATGTGGTTGTTGTTTTCTCATCTCCTTTTTGACATATAAAATTCAATTCTTAAATGAATTACCATGAGGCATCTGTTCTTAAAGTTCCTTTTGGAGGTCCTTACAAGACTTCTATGGTTTGCTGATTCCAAACATACTCTAAGAACTCTATCAAACTTCTTTGAAAGACATTGTGAAGGGTGCATCACTTTGCTTATTGGCAGGAAAAAGCTCCATCAGTCTTTTATCTGTGCTGACTTTCTAAAGACTTGAAGCTATTGCATTGATATCTTGTTCATTTATCTATGATTTAAAGAGCTTTCCAATAAAAGATGCTGAAACATATTCTTTAACCAAATTTTCATTATGAAGGCTATTAGGAATGGATGCATTAAGTGTTCCATTAGCCAGAAGAACACCAGTCAACATAGCCAGCTTGTTCCTCTCTGACTTGTAAAAATCTTGTCAGAACAGAAGCAGCTATTTTTAAACATGAAGTACTTTTATTTTCTTTGTAATTTTTAAAAAGGCAGATAAAAGATGTACTTTAATTTTATCTTCAAAACCTTTCCCCAGCTATTTGTAGCACCTGACTAACTTCTTAAAAACCTGAGCAAATGCTTATATGGTCTCTAGGTCTTCTTGTGCTGTGAACGTACAGACGTGTACACATCATGTCATCTGCCAGTATATGAACTGGAGCCAGCATTCCACAGGCCACTAGAATGTCAGTGTTTCTGCCTACTGATGGTAATACTGTTTTGCTCCAGAAGCATCAAGAAACTTAGCTACTGCTTCTAAATCAGTACCAGTTTCAGGTAAGCCATCAATAATAGAGTCTTGAAACTGAGCAGGGTCAAACCTCTTTTTCTTCTCTTTTTTCTACTTTTAAAATATCGGCCTGTTTATGCACAGGGAGACAGCTCAGGGGGCAGGAGTGCATGGAGGGATGGACACAGGGTAGAGGTAACTATTGGAGGAAGTGGGAGGGGAGATGTTGCATTGGGGTAAACTGTCAATGTCATCAGATAACATGTGTGTCAATGTGTGTGTAAAATGCTGTATGGAAAGTGGATTTGCTCTGTAAACTTTCACCCAAATTAAAATAAAAATAAATAAATAAATAAATACTGGACCGAGAGTGTTGGCTTCTGCTGCTTTCGATTATTCATAAAAGACACCTGAATTTAAGGTAAAGAAAAAGGAGCCAGAATACTCAATTGTGGTGGCAACTGCAGCAATGACTCCTCTGCCACTGAAACTCTCCATAGGATTTTATTGGTTGTAATCTTTACAGAGGAGCTCTTGTGGTGTAGTGGTTAAAGCATTTGATTACTAACCACAAGGTCAACA
Organism: Orycteropus afer afer; assembly: GCF_000298275.1. Taxonomy (NCBI): domain Eukaryota; kingdom Metazoa; phylum Chordata; class Mammalia; order Tubulidentata; family Orycteropodidae; genus Orycteropus; species Orycteropus afer. The sequence continues at coordinate 1,794,052 of NW_006921815.1, forward strand.
GTGCAATTCCACCAGCCACTCCATGGGAGAAAGATGAGGCAGTCTGCTTCTGTAAAGATTTACCACCTTGGAAATCCTATGGAGAAGTTCTACTCTGTCCTATAGGGTGGCTATGAGTCAGAATTGACTCAATGGCAGTGGATCTGGTTTGGTTTTTGGAATCTTTATGGAAGCAGGTCACCAGGACTTTCTTCCATGGCACCAGTGGGTGGATTTGAACTGCCAACTCTTAGGTTAATAGTCTATGGCAAGCCATTTGCACCACCAAGAAGCCCTAAATGCCATTATATTACACTTTAAATATGATGTGAATTTAATATTATCTCTCAGAACAAAGGTAGGGCATTAATTTTTTTAAATGGGTAGATTATCTCTGTGTTTGAAAAACTATTCATATGTTTTAAAATTTCTTATGTTAAGTTTAAACTTTGTCTATCAATTTCAAGTGAGATTTCTTCTTTCTAAAACTATGCACTCATAATAAAAATCAGTATTTTAATCAAAATAGCAGATTCTTAAACTACTCTTATGTGAGAGCTACATTACACAGAATAATTAAAATTACTAGTTTAAACTTTATGGACTCTATACTCCACGAACTATCCTTGAATTGATTATTACTGGAAGATTCCAACTTTACACGTATTTATTGGAGAACCTAGGAGTGAAAATTATTTGTGAAAATATATGGTTGTGTAAGGCTCTCCATTGAGGAAGGCCTTTAGCCATTAACATGTCTTTCTGGATCTTTTCTTTTTGCAAGATAAAATAATTACTCCTTTATTAAATCCACAGTGCTGAGGGATGTGTATATGTGTGCTTCTCTTTGTTTCCTGCCTGTCTTTTGGGCTATTTATTTATTTTGGTCATTCATAGCTCCATCTTTGGCTGAGGTGTATGTGCATGTGTGTGTGTGTGTATTTTTACATATGTGTGTTTGTGGTGTGCATACATGCATTATTTGTGTGTATTTTTAGAGGCCAGCTGAGTTCAGATATGTAATAAAATGACCACCGTATTAGGTTCTAATTGTAGCCCTTGTGCTGTCAGCAATATTGTAGACAAGTCACATATTTATCTAGGTTGCATTTCCCTTCATCTATAAAGAGGAAAGATTGGATAAATATTAATTTTGTGATGCTCTGTTTGATTAAACAATTCAAATACTTTTTAGATTTATTTTATTCTTCGTCTAATCAGATGTTTTACTTTTTTATCCATTGGCAAAATTACAAAAATTCAATAGGTTTGCATTCATCTTTTAAGGCTTTTGTCATAAAAGAAAAGGATCAAGATTAAGAGCTTCACTCAAGTATTAGTGAGAAATCATTTGGAAACTATATGTATCAGGCTCATTGGAAAACAAAAAGTCAAACCACGAAATTTTAAAAAGGAAAATTATAAAATAAAATTTTGATATTAAAGAAATACTTTATCTATCTATCTATTTATTTTACCACAGAAGACACATTTCTAAAGTTTAAAGGAAATTTATAAAGAACACTTTTCCAAGTCCTTCTTGCGTATTTTACAGATTCAAGACCACCTCCACAATACGTTCTATCACATGTACTTTTGTACATATGTAAAATCCAGATGGCAGAAATCAATTTCCATTGAGTTTCATATGAAAAAATGTACATAAATATGAGTGACTATATTTGTATGTGTGAACATATTATATATGCATAATGCATGTTTTTCTCCATGCATGGACTTATTTCCATGAACACATATTAAGGTATGTGTTTACATTAAGTAAATTTCCATGAACACATATTAAGGTTGACATACTGATGATGTTGGGTCTATTATTTTTGTAGATTTCTGTAGCAACAATGTCTATTTTCTCATTTCTTTTCTAGATATCTTCAGCCATGAATGGAAAGGGAGGAGGAGGCCTAAATATTCAATCATGATTGATTGTATGATCTATCTGAAGTCTCAGCAACTCTTTCTTCATTGGAACTTTAATATTGGCTGTAATTGCACATGTTTAAATCCTTTATACAGAAGAGAAGAAGATTTCATTTGAACAGCTGTCTGAAACATGATTTTACCCAACAGTCCTTTTTTTTTTTTTTTTTTCCAGTCACCTTTGCAGAGCTAATTTCCTTAGGCTATAAGGGGAGAGGATTAGGAATATTTCCTTTCTATGCACTGCATTAAATTACCTAATTTTCTGACAGGTAGAAATACATTACCAGTGTACACAAAAAGTGGAATAAAATAGAGAGTGAAACTCCACTGTAGATTAAGGTAGGGGGGAAAAATGTCTATATAACAGAAAAATAACCTGCTGGAGATAGAAAATAGCTAGATACTGCTATCCTCCGAATAGGTGAGTTGCAGATTGATTTTCTTGCCTTTTCTGAAGAGTAGATGCAAAGATTATGCAGAAAACAGGAGAGATCATAATTGTACAACTGCCGGTGTAAACTGAAGACTCAGATGGAATGGAGGCTCTGATGCTTGTAAATTTAAAACCAGTAAACAACTCAGGAGGAATTTCTCACAAACTTTTCCACAATTCTGCAGCTCTGCATTTCAGAAAGAAAGCGTGCTGCCTCAGAAATGGCTTTTATTATGGCCGCTCATTTGAAGCATTGGCCTCTCCTATTCATAAAAGGGAACAACACAAATGAACTTTCTCTTTATACTGGATATAGTTGTACTTCAAATACAACTCTCGCTTACAATTTGTTCAGAATCTTTCTTCCATCACTCTTTTGTCACTCATCAAATAGCAAAAGTGAAGCTCCTAAAACAGGCAAGAACATAAGGACAAGGTTCTCTCTTGGAGAAATGTCATCTAATGGCTTTTGTTCCAAAAACATCCAAAGGATGTTCCACATCTGGAGAATACGGCCATCTAACAGTTATTCCTGAATTGTCTTTGTATATCTGAAACAGTTGCTTCTCTCCCTTAAATGCTGGTCAATATGTGCAAGTGATGCTTTATCTGGCACATTGACACTAGCTACATCACATCAGGAAAAGCTAAGCAGCTGTGAAAAATCTGACTTCTAACCCAACTAAAACTTAGAGTGCTGGAAAGAGAAACAGACACAGACATCTTCAGAATAGGTGGTATTTTTTATTTTTTTAAATATACACTGTAGGTCTAACTCATCAAACAAGTTCTGTCTGTGACACTACTGCATGAATTGATAAACATTAAGTAAATTTACTTTGTCTTTCTTGTACCCTAGAAAGATATGACTGAGAAGAAGTAGACTGTTTAAGTGGAAAAATAGAAACAAATATCAATTTTATCATTATTAATTTTAAAGTATATAAACGGTCAGAACATTGGATCCGACTCATAGCGACCCCTCCTTGGGTTGCCGAGGCAGTGTCACTCCAGAAGTAGGTTGCCCAACCTTCCTTCTGAGGAATGGCTTGTGGGTTTGAACCTCTAGCCTCTGGTTAGCAGTCAAATAAATGCCTTAGGCACTGTGCTACCAGAGCTCCCAGAACATATTTATATTCTAACTCAATGAAAAATTACTTAAGCTGTGATTGTTCTGTTTCCAGTACTACACTTTTGTCCATCTTCATATCACCAGTGCCAACGAGCCCTTGTGGTGCAATGGTCCAGTGCTCAGCTGTTAACTAAAGGCTGGAACTTCCAATTCACCCAGCCACCCACTCAACGTGAGGAAAACCTGGAGACTTGCTCCTGTAAAGATTACAACCAGGAAAATGCCATGAGGCAGTTTTAATGTGTCACATGGGGTTGCCATGAGTTGGAATAAACTTGAAGGCACCCAAAATCAACATCCCCAGTGCCAAACACCACACTTGATATATAATAATAGTCCAGTAAATATTTATCAAATAAATGAATGATTTGATTGATTATATAATATAAATTAATAAAATTAATGTCTAGAATTTATATAAACACTTTTAAACCACAAATTGTGTGGCTTAAAACAACAGAAATTTATTCCTTGCACAATTCCCAAGACTGAAAGTCCAAAATAAAGATTTTGGCAAGGGTTGGTTCCTTCCACAGGCTCTGTTCCATGCTACACTCCTTCTGGCGGTTGCCAGCAATCATCATTTCTTTTCTTGTAGCTGCATCTCTCCAATCTTTCCCTCTTGGTTGTCTGTATCTCCTGCTTCTTCTCATAAGAACCCCAGGTATTGTACTTGGCTTTTCTGTATGCCAGTATAAATTCATCTTTACTTGATTATATTCACACAGAGCTTATTTCTGAATAAGTCATATTTACAGTTACCAGGAGCTCTGGTAGCATAGTGCCTAAGGCACTTGACTGCTAACCAGAAGGCTGGTGGTTCAAACCCACCAGCCACTCCTCAGAAGGAAGGTTGGACAATCTACTTCCGTAGTGATACTGCCTCGGCACTCCAAGGAGGGGTCGCTATGAGTCAGGGCCAACTGGACAGCACATAACAACAACAACAAACAGTTACCTGGTGGGCACGAATTCTGGAGGGACACTAATCAACCCACTATAGTGAGAGATTGGCATAACACCATTTTTTCCAAATTAAAAAAAAAATCATTTTATGAACCATTACAGATTTTTCAGGATAACTTAAATAAGATATGTGGTAAAAGTTTTTTTCTATCAAATTATAGTAACATCATAATTCAACAAGTGAGCTCTGTGGTGTAGTGCCTAAGGCATTTGACTGCCAAACAGAACGCTGGTAGTTCAAACCCACCAGCCACTCCTCGGAAGGAAGGTTGGACAATCTACTTCTGTAGTGATACTGCCTGGGAAACCCAGGGAGGAGTCACTAAGAATCGGATCCAACTCGACTACAGTGAGTTTATTTGTTTGGAATGATTCAATAAATCAAAATGGAGAGACTAAACAACAGGAAAAAAATTATTTTTTCCTTTGGTTTTAGATTGAACCTGAATGATTTTTAATGTTGCTTCCGATTTCACAAAAATATATTTCCTATCCAAGGTATTATTTTTCTTTTCATAAAACTGACGTATGCAGAAGTAGAAAGTTTATTTGTTTCCTGGATATAAACATCTTTAATTCTATTCATGTATTACCTAATACCAAAATATTATTTGTATGGAATTTGTGTGTTACTTTCATTTATTGACTTAAGTAGTCTTTCCTCAAGGATACTTTTCTTCTATCACAATATCCTTTAACTTATCCTAACTCTAATGCCATATTTTTAAAATAACAATATCAACCTAAATTTTTTCCTCTCTTTTGAAATCTCATGGTAGCATTTCTTGTTTGTGAAATAAGCCATAAGCTATGAGATTTCTATTATTTCTATATATTTTTAAATGTATATATATATAATTTACCTAATTAAACTGTATGTTACTAGAGGGAAGTGAAAGCATGTTGCTTTTAATATTCTCTCATAGAACATTGCGAAATTCTTCCACTAAATAAGTAGAAAACTCCTAGCAAGTGTCTAATGAATATTAGCTGATTAAAAATAGCTGGAACTCAATAAATAATTTACTTCATTATAATTCAGTGTACTTGGAGATTATAGGTAATTATATTGAATTAACCTTGTTCACCCTGTTATTCTTACTGTATAGAGTAAAAACAGCAAAAATCACAACTGCCTATCATTATAATCTATTCCAACTATTACATGACCATTAACCTGCAGCAATTTTCATCAGCAATAGTTATGTTCAACCAGATTCAACACAAATCATAACTTTAATTTTTATTTCTGACACCACAAATAATATATATTGTTGTTTTTAGGTCCATTTCAACTCATAGTGACCCCATGTGGCAGAGTAGAATTGCCTCGTAATGTTTTCTTTATGGGAACAGATTGCCAGAGCTCTCTCTTATGGAGCTGCTAAGTGGGTTAGAATCTCAGCCTTGATGGTGGCACCCAAGTGCTTAACAGTTGCCCACCAGGTGTTGCTTATCAATAGCACAAAAGAATATAAAAATAATATCACATAATACATAACAGTTCTTATTTTTGTGTTCTTTTATGACGTTAATAAGCAACACTGTTTCCATTCAGTACCCTTTGTATGTCTACCCAAACCAAATCAACTTAGACAAATAATATTGTGTTTGACCTTCTCCTATGCCAACATTTTATTTTTATAATGCACCTATTCACTTGAAAAACATTTCTAAAAATAACTGATACATTGACTCATTTAAATATTTTACATGAGTAAAAGAAGTCAAAGCATTGGTAAATGAAACAGAGCTAGTGTCACACAAGTACAGAATTGAGGCTAAAATATGTAAAAGTCAAAAAAGAACTACTTAAAATAAGCACATAATTAATAACTTTTCCTTGTCACACAAAACATTGCTTCAATTCTAAATACTTTGTTGGAATTGCATTACAGACTGAATCTTAAAACTCTTATGCCACTCTCCAAGAAAGCACATTTGAAAAAATTTTTGACAGACTAATTGCAATATTGCATTCAGACTAAAACAGTCCAGATTTCAAAGGTGGCTAACTGAAAGGAAGGTTTCATGCAATTGTTGTTGTTGTTATTTGCCATCAAGTCAGCCCCGACTCATAGCGACCCCTCCTTGGGTTTCCGAGGCAGTATTACTATGGAAGTAGGATTGCTCAACCTTCCTTCCGAGGAGTGGCTGGTGGGTTTGAACCACCAGCCTTCTGGTTAGCAGTCAAGTGCCTTAGCCACTATGCTACCAGAGCTCATGCAATTAGTAGTATTGAAATACCATGGCGTTCATTGGGGATCTATAAAATCCGAGTAGCTCCTGATTGTTAAAGTTATCCACCTGGGTTATTTCTGTTGGGAGCAGAACAAAGTAATTTTCTGGGAAGTTCATTCTCTCTCTCAGGTACATAGAATTCTGATGTTGGGATTGTTAGTTTGGCCACTCTGACAGGCTCAAAAGCAGCCCTCATAGAGGCAGAAAGAATTGCTCACTGCTAGCTGGGAGACTTGAGAGCACACACTGCTGAGAGATAGACTGAGAGAGACTGTCGGCTGAGAGACGGTGGGCTGAGAGAGACTGAGCATTGTTCTTGAATTCGAATTGTAGCCCATTGCTTCCCTAATAAACCCCATAATCTGTGCATTCTGTGTGGCCACTGAAGTGAATTATTGAATCCAGAAGAGAGATGGTGGTGCTGTGGGAGGAAAAGTTGCTGTCAGGGTTTTTGAAAGGGCTAGAGGGAGGCAGCATGTCTGGCCTCTCAGGAATAGGCTTTGGGCTACTGATGGTAATTCTGTCTTCCTCTTGTTGGGTTTGAGGAGGTCAGAAGATGCAGCCTCCTTGCCCCTTTGGTAATGATTGTAAGGGAAAAAGAATGAAAATTTTTTGAAGAGTATATAATAAAATTTGGTCTTGGGACACAGTAGTGGTCTCTCCCCATCTGGAGGAAAGAAGTATGCAGAAAATAAAAGACTCAGGGAAACAAACAGTCCAAAGGACTATGGACCACATGAACCACAGCCTCCACTACACCTTGAGATCAGAAGAATCAGATGATGCCCAGCTACCACTACTGACCACTGTGACTGGGACCACAGTCCTAGACAGAATGGGAGAAAAATGTAGAATAAAATGCAAAATGATAAAAAAGATCAGACTTATCGGTCTGACAAGGACCGGTGGACTCCCTGAGACTGTAACCTTTAGACACTCTTCAAACCTGGAACTGAACTGACCCCTGGGGATCACTTTGCAGCCAAATAACAGATGGGCCCATAAAGTGAACAATAATACTTGTGAGGAACTTACTCACAATCATCAGTCATGTGAGACCAAAAGGGCAGCATTTACTAAAAAGAAAAAAAAAAGTTCAGAAGGCAAGAAGGTATAGGAAAGAAGAACCAATGGAAATGGGCAAATCAGGGAGGAAGTAAGAAAAATGCTGTTACATTGAGGAATTGCAACTAATGTTACAAGACAAAATATGTATAAACTACTTAATAGAAAACTAACTTACTTTATAAACTATCAACCAAACTGCAATAAAAATAAAAAATAAAGAAATCAAAAAAAAAAAAAAAAGGGAAAAAGAAACACTTGGGACTCTGTAAAGCCTAGAAAGGATGAAAAGATGCCTTCAGAATATAATCCAAAAATGAAATATGTTTTTCCAAAACATCTGTGTAATCCTTCAAAGTTATTTCAAATTTCTACATCCTTTAAAATGTATTTATGACATCAAGAAATAAGTGTATTTTTGTAACATAAATGGAACAATTAAATTAAGATTTAAAATAAGAAACTTAAATGAAAAAAAATATTTAAAACAAAAGCACATAGAGAAAATATACAACACATTAGGTGAAAAAAGAAAAAAAAACAATAAATGGTTTATTTTAAGGACAACAATCACATTTAAATTTTCTAGAGCAGATATTGAACACTCTAAATCTTTGTTCTTACTGCAAAAAGAGTTAAGATTTTAATATGAATATTAATTTGAAGTGCATGAGTTTATCTTCCTTTCACTGACGGATGTATCAAAGCATTATTTTTTTAGTTTTTTCAACATGAAATTCAGTCACATATGTGCCCAAATTATCAAATACATTATCAAAACAAATATTGAGGATAATCTTCCTCTTTCCTTCAATAAGCATTAGCTTGATAATTCTTTTAGTGTTTAAATACTGGTTTATATTGTTTAGGTTTACCAAAATTATTGATGCCTTTAATTTTCTAGTATAGAAGAATGACAGAAATCTATGTGTTAAAGTCCAGAAACAGTGTCTGGAAAAATGGCATTAAATATTATGAAATTATGTTCAAAATATCATCTCTTATGTATTTTTTTTTATTCTATAAAATATACATGGCTGGAAATATAACATTAATTTAACTGCTACTATTTTATGATTAAGATTCTTGTTTGATTTTTCTTGTTAAAGTATAACTAAGAGAGTTTAAAAAGATTTTCCTTTGGGTCGGGTGTGTTTACAAGAGTACTTGATAGTCTTTAGAAATGGCTGCATCTGCAGAGCATAAATGTCTCTTAATTACAGGTTTTTTAGGGTGAACATCTGTGCCCTTTTCTGTAACTATGTAGATACGTTGATGGTAATCTGAGAAGAATATGTGGTTAAATTTGTACACTGTAGTTATTTGCTAATTCACTTTATCTAGTATAAATCAGGAATATTTAAAGGTTTCTCTGTATCACTTTGACATGCCATTTTACAGGTACACAATCTTGTGTTCTATAATTAGTTTGGGAGCTCTGGTGGTGTAGTGTCTAAGAGGCATTTGACTGCTAACCAAAAGGCTGGTGGTTCAAACCCACCAGCCACTCCTCGGAAGCAGACTGGGCAATCTATTTCCTAGAGACACCGCCTGAGAAACCCAAGGAGGCCTCACTATGGGTCAGAAATAAGTCGACAGCAGTGAGTTGTTTTTTTTTTTTTAAATAATTAGTTTACAATGTAAACTTAGAATCAAATTAGATTTTTAATTGGGATTTTGAATTGGTGAGGAGGAAATTTGAGATCTTCTCCATTTATCCTTTCTCAAGTAAAATACCAGTTTCTTTAGGTGGACTACAGGGTTCTCTACATTCTTGTACTCTGACAATCTCTTTGTTTTTAAAATAACTTGCAATGTACGGAGGTAGAATGTCAATAATTTTCTGAAAAACTTTTTTTTTTAAACTTTATATGTCATATTATATAAAAAGGGAGTTCTGGTGGTACATTGGTTAAGCCCTTGCTCTCTAACTGAAAGGTTGGTGGTTCAAACCACCAGCTGTTTCACAGGAGAAAAGACCTGGGGATGTGCTCCTATAAAGACTACAGCCTAGGAAATCCTATGAGCAGTTCTATTCCGTTTTATAGGGTCACTATGAGTCAGAATCAACTCAATGGCACATTACTGCAACATATATATATATATGTATAGTTGTTGTTAGGTGCTGTAGAGTCTGCTCCAACTCACAGGGACCCTATGTGCAACAGAACAAAATACTGCCTGGTCCTGTGCCAGCCTCACAATACTTGCTATACGTAAATCCATTGTTGTAGTCACTGTGTCAATCCTTCTTGTTGAGGGCCTTCCCCTTTTTCATTGACCCTCCACTTTACTGAGCATGATATCCTTCTCCAGAGAATGATCCCTTCTGACAACATGAGCAAAGGAGTTGAGACGAAGTCTGGACATCTTTGCTTCCAAGGACCATTCTGACTGCACTTTTTCCAGGACAGATTTGTTAGTTCTAGCAGCCTGTGGTACTTTCAGTATTCTTTGCCAACACCACAACTCAAAAGAATCAGTTCTTCTTCAGTCTTCTTTACTCATTGTCCATGTTTCATATGCATATGAAGTGATCAAAAATACCATGGCTTGGGTTAGTCTTCAAGGAGACATCTTTGCTCTTCACCACTTGAGACAGGTATTTTGCAGCAGATTTGCCCAATGCACTATGTCTTCTGATGTCCTGACTACTGCTTCCACTGGTGTTGATTGTAGAAACAAGTAATTTTGTCTTTGACAAGTTCAATTTTAATATATATATATAAAACCAGTTGCCTTTAAGCCAATTCCAACTCCTTGCTTCTCCATGTGTTACAGAGTAAAACTGCTCAATGGGTTTTCTTGCCTGTAATCTTTGTTGTTGTAGTTGTTGTTACATGCCATCAAGTCAGACCTGACTCATAGTGACCCCTCCTTGGGTTTCTGAGACAGTATCACTCCGGAAGGAGATTGCCCAATCTTCCTTCTGAGGAGTGGCTGCTGGATTTAAACCACCAGCCTTCTGGTCAGCAGTCAAGTGCCTTAAGCACTACACTACCAGAGCTCCCATCTGTAATCTTTAAAGAAACAGATCATCAGAACTTTCTTTTTTGGCACCAGTAGGTGGATTCAAACCACTAACCTCTACATTAGTAGCTGAGAACACAACACTTGTGCTACCCAATGACCTCCTTATTATATAAATAATTAGAAAATGAATTAAAGAATAGAATGAGATTATTTAGTCATAGGGCATAAACCTAAACAATTGAGACAGACAGTAATTAATTCTCAATTAATAATTAAGTGAAGCATGGTATATGGTGGGGGTGGGGTGGAAATGATTTAATGCAGAAATACTTTTCATAGAAAGGCAAAGGTTCATGGGCTAGAATTCAAAAAGTTTTGACAAATAGCCTAACAATTGCTTATTTCTAATCTTTTTGGGATGACATTTTATTCACTAAAAATACTGGACATGGGCTTTCCCAACAGTATAGTATGAGTGTCTCCTCTGGAAACAATCATATATTGAGTTCACAATTATTCTAGTTAAAAGCATAGCAAGAAACAAATTTGAAACTTTTGCTAAGTAGCTAATAGTTCTAAAAGCAAACATCGATTTTCACTATTCCTTAATTTAAGAATTATAATCAAGTTATTCAATTATAAGTTTTATACTAATGTGCATGGATAAATTCACAAAGTAATATTTTACTGCATCTATTAGAAAGTGTGGAAGTGATAATGACACAGACTTAGTTGATTAAGGCTTAATGAGCCTTGGATACAATCATGAATGTTCTACTCTGATTATAATACCATCATTCCTGATGATTTAAGATTTTTTTTTTTAAAGAAAATACTGTGAGTTCAAAAATGGCATCAAAGGTAGAAAGACTATTTTCTATATTTAAGAAAATAATGTACAAATTATACTTTTATAGTATTTTACCAGGAGCTCTGGTAGTGTAGTGCCTAAGACACTTGACTGCTACCCAGGAGGCTGGCAGTTTAAACCCACCAGTCACTCCTGGGAAGGAAGGTTGGGCGATCTACTTCCACAGTGATAACGCCTCAGAAACCCAGGGAGGGGTCGCTATGAATTGGATATGACTTGATGTCAATGAGGTTGGTTTGGTTTTATGTTTTGAGGGAGAAAGTTTTATTTTGGTTAATTAAAGCATTTTCCATTGTGAGAAGGATGTGTATTGAGATAAATTTTATAATGTTCTTAGGGCAAATGTTAACTTAAGTGCCTTCAAAATGACTTTCCCTTTTTTATCTAGTGACTACAACAAAATCCTTTAAAATGTTTCTTCTTGACTTTTTTAATCCTCCTAAAATATAAATAGAGATATAACTTAAAACACCTACATATTAAAGTAGCTACTATTTTAATTGTAAATTGAGTGAATTTTTATATTTCAGGCTAATAAACAGAAAAATATAAAAGACTTCTAACTACCAAATAAACAAACAAACAAAATACTACTTCTTGCTAATAATCAATACCCTATTGCCATCATACAATTTTCCTTCAAATGTATGTTTCAGCAGAAGCCAAATTTTTTTGTTTGTTTGTGTGTGTGTGTTTGTTTCCTCATAGATCTTCTTGATAAACAGAAAAGTTACAAGTAGTTTGCCTAAAATATTTGTGTTCTTCAGGCTCAAGTGCAAGTCTGTCTGAATACCTCTCTCCCTTTATCCTCTCTCCTTAGGAAATACAAAGCTGTTGTCACATTTAAGCACCTAAACTACTTCTATCACACTCAGAATATGTTATGTTCATTTATTTGGTGATATACCTCCAAAGCACATGTATTGATTGCTTATTATGTGCAATGCACTTTGTTATATATAGGAGAAGTTAAAAAGATGAAGACACACACACACACACACACACACACAAATCTACCCTTAAGTGTGGTTTCCAAGCTAGGTCTTGTATGGAATTTAAGATACTTAAATAAATAACTACATGGTTGAAAGTGATAAATGCTATACAAGAGAAATCAATAAAGTGCTACTGGGATTCTTGGTTTGGAGAAGTTATATAAAACTAGGAAATCAGGGATGATTTCACAATACTAGCTGGGGCTTGCAGGACGTGAAGAACCTGTATGAGAAGAAGTATGTTTTAAAAACTCCGGATGGAGAAACAGCATATAAAAAGACTTAAGAAGATTAGGAAGTGAGAAATGTTAGAAATACATCTGGAAATAATTCAAGCTGGCTAGAAGTCAGGCTCTGTAAAGTGAAATAGTGGAAACTAGATATGAAAAGAGGTTAAAATGAAAACAAATCTTGATCATAAGACTAAGTCTTTTAGATACTATATGGTAGAGAGTGAATAGGAATATATTTAAATATCAAGCAGAGGAATGCCAACATCAGAGATGTGCTCTGGAAAGATTATCTGGCAGGAATTAATCACTAATTGAAAAGAGGAAATGCTCATTGGCTAGAAAACCCCCCAAAAAAAAAAACAAACTCAATTTCTTTGAGATGATTCAGAGTTATAGTAACCCTATAGGACTGAATAGAACTGCCCGATAGGGTTTCCTAGGTTTTAAACCTTTTTGGAAGCAGACTGGCATATCTTTCTCCTGCAGAGCAGCTGGTGGGTTCCAATTGCTGACTTTTTGGAGCAGCTGAGCACTTAACCACTGTACCACTAGGGCTCCTATTGTCAAGAGAAGCCCCTAAAGACTGGATTACAACTATCTGGGTACAAGGCGTACCAGGCTGTGAGTGTGGTAGCATTACAACATGTTGAAGAGAGATAATATATAAAACATGATCACTGATTGGATGCTAAGAACAAGACAGAGAGCAGAAAGAATCCTAAACGATCCTAACTTAGCCCTGTATGTAGAAGATCTGGTGGAGTACCTGGCCTCTGTTAGAGAGAGAAATACACATATACCAAATATTTATCCTGAATTACGTATTCAATACATAACATAGTAGAAGGAGAGCAACAAACAGAAATGGCTTTGAAACATTCCCTTTACCTATTTAGGAAGTCCCTTGGTGACACAAAACTTCGTGTATGGCAATGCAAAAAGTTGGCAGTTTGAATGCACCAAGAGGCACCTTGGAAGAGAGGCCTGGGGATCTTCTTCCAAAAGAGTACAATCTGACACACACAAGTGAGGATCCACTAGGTGGCAACTGATTTAATTTTTGCTTCTGTATCTATTTAAGAGCAGCGTGGCTAAAGCAGAAACAATTTCATCTACATAAGGCTAAGGGGTATTATCTTAACCAATGGATGAAATTAATTTTTGGATCTTGTCAAAGAAATTTTTTACAGAAGTTAGCACTGTGTGGGTATGTTGTTATTGTTGTTAGGTGCCGTCAAGTCAGCTCCAACTCATAGCGACACTATATACAACAGGACAAAACACTGCCTGGTCCTGCACCAGCCTCACCATACTTGCTATACCTAAGCCCATCATTGTGCCAACTGTGTCAGTCCCTCTCATTGAGGGCCTTCCCCTTTTTCGTTGACCCTCCACTTTCCCAAGCATGATATCCTTCTCCAGGGAACGGTCACTTCCCTGTGACAACATGACCAAAGTACATGAGATGAAGTCTGGTCACTCCTGCTTCCAAGGAGCTTCACAGGTGCATATTTGTTAGTTCTTCTAGTAGTCCATGGTACTTTCATTATTCTTTGGCAACACCACAACTCAAAAGCATCAACTTTTTTTCAGTCTTTCTTATTTATTTTTCAGCTTTCACATGTCTACAAGGCAATTGAAAATACCATGGCTTGGGTTAGATACAGGAACTCCTGTGGCATACTGCCTAAGGTGTTTGACTGCTAATCAGAAGGCTAGTGGTTCAAACCCACCAGGCACTCCTTGAAAGGAAGGTTGGGAAATCTACTTCGGTAGTGATACTGCCTCGGAAACCCAAGGAGTCAGACCTGACTCCACGGCAGTGTTTTTTTTGTTTGTTTGTTTGTTTGGGTTAAGTGTACCTTAGTCTTCAAAGCAACATCTTTGGCCTTCAGCACTTTAAAGAGGTCTTTTTCAGCAGATTTCCCCAGTGTGATACACTGATTTCTTGACTGCTGCTTCCATTGGGGAAGCTCTAGTGGCATAGTGCCTAACACATGTGACTGCTAACCAGAAGGCTGGCAGTTCAAACCCACCAGCCACTCCTTGGAAGTAAGCTTAGGCAATCTACTTCTGTAATGATACTGCCTCAGAAACCCAATCTTTTCTTCATTTATTGTGGTGCTGCTTATTGGTCCAGTTGTGAGGATTTTTGTTTTCTTTATGTTGAGGTGTAATCCATCCTGCAGACTGTAGTCTTTAATCTTCATCAGCAAGTGCTTCAAGTCCTCTTCACTTTCAGCAAGCAAGGTTATGTCATTTGCATATCACAGGATATTAATGAGTCTCTCTTCAATCCTGAGGCCACATTCTGCTTCACAGAGTCCAGCTTCTCAGATTATGTGCTCAGCATACAGTTTGAGTAAGTATGGTGAAATGATACAACTCTGATGCACTCCTTTCCTGATTTTAAACCATGAGGTATTCCCTTGCTCTGTTCAAAGGACAGCTTCCTGGTCTAGGTATAGGTTCCTCCTGAGCACAATTAAGTGTCCTGAAATTTCTACTCTTTTCAATGTTATCCACAATTTGTTATGATCCACACGGTCGAATGCCTTTCCATAGTCAATAAAACACAAATAAATAACTTTCTGATATTCTTTGCTTTCAGCCAAGATCCATCTGATGTGAGCAATGATAACCCTCATTCTACATCCTCTTCTGAATCCTGCTTGCATTTCTGGAAGTTCCCTGTCAATGTACCACTGCAACCATTTTTGCATTATCTACAGCAAGATCTTTCTTTGCAATGGGTACAGATATGGATCTCTTCCAGTCAGTTGACCAAGCAGCTGTCTTCCAAATTTTTTGGCATAGATAGGTAAATGCCTCCAGCACAGCATCCATTTGTTGAAACATCTCAATGGGTAGTCCATCAATTCCTGAAGCCTTGTTTTTTGCCAATTCCTTCAGTGCAGCTTTGACTTCTTCCTTCAATAGCATTGGTTGTTGAGCATATACCACCTCCTGAAATGGATGAACACTGACCAATTCTTTTTGTACAGTGACTGCATATTCTTTCCATCCTCTTTTGATATTTCCTTCATTAGTTGGTATCTTGCCCACAAAATCTTTCGATATTGCCACTAAGGCTTGAATTGTTTCTTCAGTTCTTTCAGCTTGAGAAATGCTGAAGGTGTTCTTCCCTTTTGGTTTTCTAATTCCAGGTTTTTGCACATTTCATTATAATAAATGACTTTGTCTTTTTGAGCTGCTCTTTGAAATCTTTTGTTCCGCTCATTTATCTTGTCATTCCTTCCATTTGCTTCAGCTACTCTCCATTCAAAAGGAAATTTCAGAATGTCTTCTGATATCTATTTCTTTCTTTCTTT
>NW_006921815.1:1810312-1820723 GCF_000298275.1 Orycteropus afer afer
TTTTTTTTTTTTTTTGCTTTGTGTGTATGATGAAAAATGCAAAAAGAAAAAAAAAAAAGAATGCCTAACTTTATATTTTGCCTTCTGCCATTTCTTATTTATAAGACCTTAAGAAAGTCACTTAATTATTCAAAACAAACAAAACATAACTAATGACACCTGCTTACCTCATGGGATTATTATGAGTTTCAAATAGTGCCTTTATTAGTACTTTGTATAAAGGAAAGCAAATGTTATTATCATGTGCTGACCTTCTGGATGAGTTTTGTGTAAACAATGGTAGCAATTTCTAGGTTAATTGCTGCAGAGACAATTGCCAAAGGCCATCAAAGGGAGGCAGAGACCATCATTAACTACAAACATCACACAGGGACAGGGCACTGTGATCAAGGCTGAGAACAAACTAGATAATTTAGGTTCAAAAGTCTGCATTCAATTACAGGTCTCTATATTTACATTAAGAATATTTCAAAATAATCTGATATTTCTTTCTTCCTTACTACGTATCTCTATTAAGTGTTGTTCTTTTAGATAAACTCTCCACAAAGCATCTTGGAACAAGGAATAAAAAGGAAACAGGGGACCTATGCAAATTTGACAGAATATGAAAAGGAGATAGAAAAAAAGGAGCATCAAGGAGGAACTGAAGGTAATGGAATAAAATTACTTTTAGAAATTTAATTAGGGAATTCTAGTTCACTTAAGATTGCTTTTGAAAGGGAGTTAGGGAGAGAGGGAGCAGCAGCTTCCATCGGGCACTTTACACATGTTATTTTATTCAATTTCACAAAAATTCTAGAAGATAGGCTTTTATCCTCATTTTTTAGATGAAGACACTGTAAATACTTTGTCCTAAATCACACAAGTGGTAAATGGCAGGCAGGGTTCTAATCAATTCTCCCTGGCCCTTGTGCCTAGGCATTTTCCATACTATTCGATCAAACTTCCTTTCAAAATGTACTCAGGTGGTATTCCAGAAAGATCATAGGCTCCGTGGATTTTATCTTCTAAATATAAATGTCTCTAATGGATAGCATGTATCTATAAAACTGAGTGTATTTCCTTGCTGAGCAGCAACTATTTCTTCCACGAGGACATACAGGTCAGAGTATTTTAGACTTGAAAGGATGTTCAGAGATCATCACAGCTGATGTCTTCATTGAGGACAATTAGACTCAGAGAATGGAACGAATGTTCCAAAAGTACTCAACCAGTTGGTATTTTCCTTGTACACTATCTTGTAGCTTTACAAAGCATTGATAATATTAGATAAACATGTAAATTTCTAAATGTTACTAAAATCCTATGGCCAGCCAAATCAAAAATTTAATGCCTCTTGGTTGGTTCTGACTCATATCAGCCCTATAGTACAGAGTAGATTACCCCTTAGGGTTTCCAAGGCTGTAAACCTTTATGGAAGCAGATTGCCACATCTTTCTCTTACAGAGCAACTGGTAGGTTGAAACCACTGACCTTTTGGTTAGCAGCCAACTGCTTTAACCACTGTGCCACCAGAGCTCCTTTAGCCTAAACCAGTTAGGGATTAAGAGAGTATTGTTTAATACATGATTAACTCTGTTAAATGATATAACTTGTCACTGATGGATACCAGAAATGCCATTGTCAATGGCATAATTGAAAACCAAACTCACTGCCATTGAGTTGATCCCTACTCACAGCAACGTCTCCTGGGTTTCCAAGGCTGTAAATCTTCACAAAAGCAGATTGCCTCATCTTTCTCTAGAGGAGCAGCTGGTGGGCTTGAACTGCCAGTTTCTGGTTGGCAGCCCAATATTTTAATCACCATGCCACCAGAGCTCCTTACATAATCAAGATTGGCCTGTATTTGCCAAAGGAGACAGACTTCATTTTTGTGGTAATTATTATCTAGGTATCTATTGCTAAGTGATATTCTTAAAATTATCAGCAAATTTCTGAAAAGAATCCCACACGATAACCTGTCATCATCATAATTCAATTTGCCCAGCTACTCCGGTAATTTCAGTTCCTATCCTTGCAGCAAACCTGAGGTTTTCCCATTATCATTGTTTTCTTCTAATGTTCTCTTCTTAATGTCTGTCTTTATCCATCCTAAAACTACTTTATTGCCTTGGCCTACAGTTTAATCAACATGATAAGAAAAATTGTGCAGTAAATGTGTCCTGCCTTCCTCTTTCATTATAGCTAACACCTGTAGATTTTAATATAATTTTAATAAGAAACATTATGTCAAGTAACAGAAATGTGCCTCTTTGATCGATACTTCGTCAGTGATGGCTTATAGGATTTTAAAGTGCATCTTGCAATATCTCTTACTGACTTGTAAGGTGAATATAGACATACAATAATACCTTCATTAGACTGCACACAGAATTAAGAAAGTACAGGTAATATATTGAAAATAATTTATAAAAATGGAGTTAACCATTACTGAAGATGAAATCTGATATGAATTAATGTAGTAGAGTTTAAAATTCTTATTTCTGAGACAAGAATATATCCTCAATTACTTTACATGTGAATAGCATTAGCTGAGCCTCCGTTAGGGTAAAAGTTGTGTGAGATAACTCTAAAAAATCGTGCTTCAGTTCTCTCTGTGAGTGCTGTTCATCTAATGAGAAACAGATGTTCAACTTACACCCTACCAAAAAATAAACAAACACAAAGACAGAGCATCCTCATAACTTGACTTTTCAGGAAATTAGACAATTTAAAGATCTCTATAGAATAAAAGTATTCATGCACAAATGCAGAAAAGAAATCTGTGCAGTCAAATTGAAACGAAACCACAAACTAAACTCACTGCCATAGAGTTGACTCCAACTCATAGTGACCCAGTAGGACACAGTAGAACTGCCCCATAAGGTTTCCAAGACTGTAAATCTTTACGGAAGCAGACTGCCACATTTTTCTCCAACAGAGGGGCCAGTGGATACGAGCAGCTTACCTTTTGGTTAGTACCTGAGTGCTTAATCATTTCACCACCAGTCCCCTTCAACCAAATTTACCACTACTAAAATAGAAGAAACAAAATCAGATTGAGTCAGATATTCAGATAATCTAGCATATTAGTCCTTACCTAGTACAATAGAGGGTCACTTACCATCCCAGCCTTAACAAACTCAACCGACAAAACAAGGTAATTGTTCCTAAAACTTTTCATGTGCTGAATGCTAAAACTAAGTAAGCTATTCTTACCAGGGCTTTGAACCGGTTCATTCCTGTTTGACCCCCTGCTGATAATTTGCATATCCATTGCAGATATATTGAATCAATCTACATTTTAACAAGATTCCCAGCTGGAATCTTGTTAAAATGTAGATTCTGATTCAGTATATCTTCAGTGGAGATGAATATTCTCAGCAGAGGGTCAAACTGCAATGAACTGGTTCAAAGCCCTGATTCTAATTTATATCCTCTATACTTGAGCTCTTACTAACTGTTACGGATTGAATTAGGATTTCCAAAATGATATGTTAAAATCCTAACCCTTGTAAGCTTTTAACAAGACTTTCTTCGAGAATATGGTATTTGAAGATGTTATCAGTTAACATAAGGTCGTACCAGAGTAGGATAAGTCCTGATTCAGTCTGAGTGGTGTTCTTATAACCAAAACCCATTGCTTGTGAGTTGATTCCAACTCTAAGTTACCCTAAAGGAGAGAGTAAAAATGCCCTATAGGGTTTCCAAGACTGTAAATCTTTACAAAATTAGAATGCCACAACATTCTTCCACGGAGCTGCTGGTAGGTTAGAACTGCTGACCTTTTGGCTAGCGGCTAGTGCTTAACCACTATGCAACCAGGGCTCCTGAGTATATTTATAAAAGAGAGAATA
This sequence comes from Orycteropus afer afer, assembly GCF_000298275.1. Lineage (NCBI taxonomy): Eukaryota > Metazoa > Chordata > Mammalia > Tubulidentata > Orycteropodidae > Orycteropus > Orycteropus afer. Next base: position 1,814,149 of record NW_006921815.1, read on the forward strand.
TACTGAGGGAAAAACAATCATACGACAACAGAATTATGCTGCAGCTGCATGCAAAGGAATGCCTGGGGCTTCCAAATGCTGGAAAGAAAGGAGTTGCCCAAAGTCTTCAGAGAGAGTAAGTCACTGTCGACACCTCCTGAATTTGGACCCCTAGTCTCCATAACTGAGAAAACAAATTTGTGTTCTTACAAGTCACCCCATTTATGGTATTTTGTTACGTCAGCCCCAGGAAACTAATATACTAACTGAATTGCCTGCTTACCAATAATTACCTTTTATTGTTCTCAAACTTGATCTTAATATTGTAGTTATTCTCTTTACAACTATTTAATTTGGTCAATATGATCTTTCTTTTATAATTATCTTATGTGATTTAATGAAATATTTTATATATTACCAAAATTGAATGTAAAAAATGGAGATTTTTTTTTCATGAAGCCGAATTAATTTATCTAAAATGATAAAATGAAGAAGCCAAGACAGCCCAGCAAAAACAAAGCAAAACAAAACAATAGTTGAATATCATGTTAGTTAAGTGTCTGAAAGTTGGAGAAAAAGCCATGAAAATCTGGAAGAAATATGCAAGAAAAATCTTTCCATTTGTCTTTGGGTTTTAGGTCCACTTTAAATATTAGAAATATATAAGAATAACAGTATGACTAGGGCAAAACAAAAAAATGCAAGTCAATTAAGGAGACTATTACAAAAGGAGAAGGCAATCTTTGGAATTGCCCAATGGATTTGGTTTCCTGTACCTCCTGCTAATGTCTAAGGAGCTCTGGTGGCACAGTGTCTAAGGCTTTTGACTGCTAACCAGATGGTCGTGGTTCAAACCCACCAGCCACTCCATCTGCAAATATTTACCAACTTGGAAACAAAATGGGGGTCACTATGAGTCAGAATCAGCGGTGAGCTTGGTTTTTTTTTTTTTTTTTTTTTTTGAGTTTTCAGGAACAAACTCCCTCTTTCCCCACCTTAAGCCTGTTCCTGTCAGGGATTATAAATTTGAAAAGAGGCTTAGATATGTAGGCAGGTGCCATGAGGTTACAAGAAAGATAGATGCCAGTCATACCTAGAAGTAGTAACTTTGATGTGGTGAACAAATGTGAAATTGTTCACTACAGATTAGTGAGTAAGTACAAGTAAACCTGTCCTTACCTTGTTTATTTGACATTGGTAATTTGACATTGGTTGTGGCTGTTTGGGATCGAAGGTGACCTGCAAGTACAGCTCAACTGTTATATACTACTTAATTACAAAGAGCTGTACTGAAAGCACTAGATACCAATTTTAACCCAGATGCTTGCAACAGAATGTGAGAGGTGCAGAATGTAAGAAGGTGTGTTTTCCTGTGGTCATGTTTTCATGTGTAAGCAATCATAATGACTGTGAAGAGAATACAATTGTGGCTGACTTGTTGGCTTTCTAGGAACATGGGAGAAAGTGGGACTGTCAATTTGTCATATGTAGTGGACACACATTTTGTGGACCCACAGCTCATTTTGCAGTGAACATGGTTTACCCAGTAGCTCACTAATCCTAGACACATCAGAATCACTTGGAGGCTTGTTAAAAGCTAGACTGCTTGACCCCACCCTCTGAGTTTCTGACTTTGCTGGTGTAACGGTTAAGGCATTTAGGCTGCTAACCAAAAGTTTGGTGGCTCAAACCCACCAGCTGCTCTGCAGAAGAAAGATGAGGCAGTCTGCTTCCATAAAGATTTACATCCTTGGAAACTCAATGGGGGTTGCTATGAGCTGGAATGAACTCAATGGCAATGAGTTGGTTTTGGTTTTTTTGAGGGTGGGCTGTAAGATTTGCATTTCTAACAAGTTCGCAGGTGATGCTGCTGCAAGTGGTGTGGGGACCACTTTTTAAGGCATATTAAAAAAAAAAAAATATATATATATATATATATATATATATATATATCTCAAAAACATTTACTCTGGAGTAATTTGCAATCTAAGAAGACAGTCTGAAATCACATATGAAAAGCAAGGCATATACATAATTCAACATATAAATTAACTGATTGGTTGTCCAGTGATGCATTCCAAGACTGGCTGGAGTTAATGATAGGAAAGGATTTTAGAGGAATTAGTGACAAAATCCTCTTTTTCCCAATAATCAAGCATGGTATTTGAGCACTTGTGTGCACAAAAGTTGACTTCACATGTGCTAACACGTATTTCAAAATCAGACTGATAAAATTGTATCTGTGTTTCTGGTGGCATAGTGCCTAAATCATTTGACTGTTATCCAGAAGGCTGTAGGTTCAAACCCACCAGCCGTTCTTCGGGAGCAAGGGTGGGCAATCCACATCCATAGTGATGTTGTTGTTGTTATTTGCTGTCAAGTCGGACCCGACTCATAGCGACCCCTTCTTGGGTTTCCGAGACGTTATCACTACAGTATATTGCCCAACCTTCCTTCTGAGGAGTGGTTGGTAGGTTTGAACCGCCAGCCTTCTGGTTAGCAGTGAAGCACCTTAGGCACTACGCTACCAGAGCTCCGTAGTGATACCGCCTGGGAAACCCAAGGAGGGGTCACTATGAGTCAGGTCTGACTCGCCGGCAGTGGTCTGGTTCAACATTTCTTAAAATTTTACTATGCAATTTAGACAGCATTGTTAAGATTCTCACCAGCTACTTTCTTATGTCTGTATGCTTATCTTTCCTTCACCTTAGTGTTCTTGCATGGTAATATTTGTTCTCTTCCTAATATTGCCTTTTCTCAGTATATTTGCATATAGTCATTAACACGGATGAAGTTTTTAAAGTCAATATTTAAATAATACTGTCCATTATGCTACAACCTGACCCTAAAGATACATTTCTGCACATTAGTATAATAGATTAACATCTATTTGGAAAACATTTTCCAAAGAAATTTAAATCGTGAGGAGAAAGGAAAATCCATTTAAAGAGAGACTCCAGGTTACATTTTCTATTCCTTTTTAAAGGATTGATTATAGAAATAACTTTTCTGGAAAGCCCCGAGGATGAAAAGGAGTGCAAACTGTGTGCTTAAATGAAAATAGATTTAATCACATGAAATATACTGAAATTATTTTCATTCAACATTTCAAAGATGTAATAATATTTTATACCATCTTGCTCAAGCCCTGGGTCTTGTGAGAAGTAATCCATCCTGAGTTCATTTTACAGCTGTTAGCTCTTTAACTGGAGGTGGGTAAGTGCTTGCCTTGTATCCACAGATTGCTCTCTGTAAAATGGTACTTCTCAAGTTGGAACAATGAGTCACCTTTGTGCTTTTCTTTTAAATTACAGTCAGTTCCTGGATATGAACATCTGACTTATAGACAACCACTGCTTCCCTTGAATATTATGTAAATTTTCCCTCAATTTGAAATGAGTAAGCTCACCCCTACTAGCAACAAATTCTTCATAATCACCATTACTTGCTTCAGTGCAGCTTTTAAATCATTGAAAAGGCTCTCAGCCTTTTCTTGCAGTAAAACCATTGTCATCTAGCAGATTCTGACTCACAGCAACCGTACAGGACAGAGCAGAACTACCCCATAGGGTTTCTAAGGTGGTAAATCTTTATGGAAGCAGACTGTTTCATCTTTCTTCCTCAGAGTGAGGATAGGTTCAAACCATTGACCTTTTGGTTAGCAGCTGAATGCTTTAATCACTGCACTAAAGCAAGGCTAAATAACAATTGCATGCAGTTGTTACAGCTTAGCTACAAATTCCACTAAAGACACAGTTAGGAACATATCTCATTTGTAACCTGAGTGGCCTATATACATTTTCACACTGACTCTATCAGTACCGCCAGAGGACAGGTTGGGGAGGGAGTAGTTTTGCAATGTTAAATGAGAAGCATGAAAACAATATATGCTCTGCACTTAAAACTAATATTCTAGAAGGCAACGGGGCCTTGCTGTGTAAAAGGTTTGTACCTTTTAGAACAGTTTTTGCAAGTTTTAGGTACAAAATGGACATAGAAAACTTATTCTATGTACAGTAGTCTCAGTTCTGATACGTAGTCTCACTTTCCAGGGATTCAGTTACCCTGCGGTCAGTCACAGTTGGAAAATGTTAAATGAGTAGCATGATGAAATATTGCCCAGCTTGCTCTGTCCTGCCAGGACTTCAATCATCCCTTTGTGCAGGGTATTCATACAATATACACTACTTGCCCATTAATCATCGTTTTTAAATCTCTTACTGTGCCTAATTTACAAATTAAACTTTATTTTAGGTATGTCTATATAGGACAAAACACAGTATATATAGGGTTCAATATTACCTGTGGTCTCAGGCCTGTATGGAGGGATAAGATGGGACTACTGTATACAGCAAAAAATAAATGATAATTATCATAGCTCTAGCCCTTGTAAACAAAATGGAAAATTAAACTCTGATAATACTTGTATCAAGTGCCAAACGGTATATGCTAAAAAATCAGTCTTCAAAGGAATATTGAGTGAAAAGTGTCAAATCTGGATTTTAATGTGATCACTGAATGCTATAACAGTATGGCATTAAAGCCTAAGTCATTTTGAATATTTTGTTACCTAAAAGAGAAAACCATAGTGCATTACCTTACAGAACCATGTTTGACAAGTGTACTAGTATAATTCTGTATTTCTCAGATAAGTAAGAAGATGTCAACTCTCACCCACCCAATCCCCCAGGCATACTACACAAATCAAAGAAGCTATGGATTTTCATTTCTTCAACTAGACTTGAGACCTCCTTGAAGTTAAACTCACTGCCATCTAGTCGATTCTGACTCATAGTGACCCCCTTTGGGTTTCTGAGGTGGAAAATCTTTATGGAAGTAGATTGTCCAGACTTCTTTCCGTCCTTGATGTTAAAAAAAAAAAAAAAACCCTCTGCTGTTGAGTCAAATCAGACTCATAGCAACCCCTCCTTGGGTTCCCAAAGCAGTATTACTAGGGAAGTAGATTGCCCAATCTTCCTTCGGAGTGACTGGTGGGTTTGAGCTGCCAGCCTTCATCTTATTTATTGTTCTTAAATAAAGATCTATTGAATGTTTTTAAAGAGGCAAAATCTAGGAAGACTTACTTTTGTCAATTTTAGAAACTGCTTTAACTACATGCACATTAGCAAGTTAAATTTTGTGCACATAAGAGGCCTAAACTTAGGTTTTATTGTCTCTTGCACAGATAGCCAAGGCAAAATGTATACTTAGGATTTTCAGAAATCTTTCAAATAAGGAAGAAACTGTAGGTCATTCAGTCCTATGAACTTGCTGTTCGCTGCTGAATTAGAAAGATGACAAAAGTTCATCAGGCAAGTCACCTTCAAGCTGTCAATACATAACCTTTGCCTCAAGGGAAGCCATGCAGAAACAGACACTTGGAATTTTTCCACTGTATAGGCAATCCCTACCTAATTGTTTAGCGGCAAGGATCCCAACAATCTGTCCAGCAGATGTGACTACCTCACTCAACACTTGCAAATGAAGAAAATAAGGGCAGAAGAGTCATATGCTAATGGTGAAGATGCACAGTGAAACTGCTGCATGAGCACAGAGAACGCACCTCTCTCCGGCCATCTGTCCCACCATGTGTGCTGCACATCACAAGAGGATGTGAGAAGGGGTGGACAGCTGAGCGTAACTTACAAATAACTGTTTCAGAGCAGCAATATGATGGCTTTCAACATCAGTGTGACATCAGACTAACTTTTTTTTAAATGTATTAATATTGCAAGTAATATGATACTAAAGATACTTAAAGGGCAAACCAAACCAAACCACACATACAGTCATGGAGTCAACTCTGACTCATAGTGATAGGGTAGAATTGCCCCATAGGACATCCAAGGCAGGTGTGTTGAATTACTGATTTATTTTGTACAATTTAGCAAAAGGTTATCCTGTATGTGTCCTCACTGCATTGTGATGTTCTTTCTTGAGTGTGAGGGAAAGTAACATTTTTCAGCTGAGATGCAGGAAATGCACAAGCCAGTTACTTGTGCTGGATGCTCACTATGAATATATGGACGAAGTAAAGTTTGAGAAGGGTTGCTGTAGCATGCTACAGACAAAGTTAATGGTTACCAGTTTCTGAGCCAAAGGAGTATCTATACTGCTGGATTGCCTAGTTTTATTATTAAAATCGAGGGAGCCTCGGTGGAGCATGGGAGCCATGGTTAGCATTTGACTGCTAACTAGGTTAGCTTTTGAGTGCTAACTGAAGGGTCAGTGGTTGGAACCCACCAGTAGCTCTGCAGGAGAAAAGACCTGGTGATCTTCTCTGGGAAAGTTTACAGCCTAAGAAACCCTATAGGGAAATTCTACTCTGTCCTATACTGTCACTACAAATAGGAATAGATTCATTGGCATACAAAAACAACAACAGAATTAAAGTCAGTTCAGAATTCAGATTCCAGTGGATTCTGGGTGCTTTGACAAGTACTTTCCTACTAGCATGCTGGATCATCTTTATACCAATGTCCTCATCTTTATACCAATGTCCTTTCATCAGAACCCTTTTAACCCTATAGATGGACAACATGAGACCAATGTTTTAAAAACCTACAATTCAGAGTTTCTGGCAAGATGGCAGAATA
>NW_006921815.1:1833946-1834483 GCF_000298275.1 Orycteropus afer afer
AAAAGGATGGAATCCTCCCTAACTCATTTTATGAAGCAAGCATAACCTTGATACCAAAACCAGGCAAAGACATCACTCAAAAAGAAAACTACTGACCACGAATATAGATGCAAAACCTTGAACAAAATCCTAGCCAATAGACTGCAACAACATATCAAGAAAATCATTCATCCTGACCAAGTGGGGTTCATACCAGGTGTGCAGGGATGGTTCAACATTAGAAAAACAATCAACATCACCCACCTCATAAATAAAACAAAGGAGAAGAACCACATGATCATATCAATTAATTCAGAAAAGGCATTTGATAAAATCCAACACCCATTCCTGATCAAAACTCTCAGCAAAATAGGAATAGAAGGGACATTCTTCAACATAATGAAGGGCATCTATGCAAAACCAACAGCCAACATTATTCTCAATGGAGAAAGACTGAAACCATTCCTCTTCAAACAGGAACGAGACAAGGATGCCCACTATTACCACTTCTATTCAACATTGTGCTGGAAGTCCTAGCCAGGGCCATAAGGCAAGAAA
>NW_006921815.1:1835949-1838579 GCF_000298275.1 Orycteropus afer afer
GAGAGAGAGAATAATGTGGAACAAAACTGAAAATCATTTGGAGGGGAAAAAAAAAAAGACAGGGGAACCAGCTTTGCTGGTACGATAGAGCCTGGTGGGATGACTGAGACTATGGCCCCTAACTGCGTTTCAGGTCTGGAATTAAACCCACACCTGTGGTTTCCAGCCAAACCAAAGATAGGCATATGAGTTGAACATTTACCTCAAATAGATACTCTACTTGGAGAGAACAATCATGGGAGAAAGAAAGGCTGCTTCTGCACAGGGAGACAGCTCAGGGTGCAGGAGTGCATGGAGGGATGGATACAGGGAAGAGGTAACTATGGGGAGGAAGTGGGAGGGGAGCAGTTGCATTGTGGTAAACAGTGGTCAATGTCATGAGACAAAGTATATGTGAAGTGCTGTATGGAATGTGAATTTGCTCTATAAATCTTCACCCAAATCACAATAATAATAATAAAAAAAACCTACAATTCAGTATTTTTCTTCCCACACTATTTGTATCAGTATCACCTTATTAGACATGCAGTTTCTCAGGCCTTACTCAAGATCTGTCAAATCAGAAACTGGAGATGAGTCTCATTTAACTCTGTTTTCATAAGTCCTGTAGATGAGAACCAGTGCATTAGTGGAACACCTGTGTAAAATTGATGGTGCAAATAGTATGTGTGGCTGGACATTTCTTCTAGAAACATTTCATTAATATTTGAGCATGGTTCAGACCTTATAGCAATTAATCCTTACTCTCAAAGCCAAAATATCTCAATAGACAAAATATAGTCTGAGAAATGTATTCCTAGAAAACAAACCTTGATAACTAAATCTTTGTTGAATTATTTCAATGATGGAAACATTTCAGTAAGTAATATGCAGCATGGAGAGGCAAGAGTTGGGTGATAGGTGCAACCAGAAAATGCTGTCTTTAGGCAATGGTGGTACTTAGATGTCTCCCTAGGTATAAAAGGGCTGGACTGTGTGTAGATGAGGGCAGGAATCAAAGCACTTTGTACCATGTGCTGTGCTATGTACCATAGTTATTAACTGGTACAGAATAAAATCAAAATAACTAACCAAAGGAATGACTTAACCTCTGTTTCTGAGAATCAACCTATTAGCTTTTATTGAGGCATTAAAAAAAAAAAAAAAAAAAACTGTCTTAAAAAAAAGAAAAAAGGCTTTATGATCTACTTGGAGAAATGAAATATATACAACAGCAAAAATAAATTATGATGTTTCTAAGTTACATTTGTACATATTTGTAATAAATAAATGGATGCAGGTAATCAGCTTTCCAGAGTTATTTCTTAAAAAGTAGAAACTTCTTTTGGCAGGTTTGATAAGAGAAATATTTTGGAAGGGTTTGCAGGACTGACCTATGACTTAAAAACCAGAGAGAGAAAACAGTGTGTTGTTTTTCAGGTAGAGTGAAAGGAAAAATATCAGTTAAGAAGGAATTTACTTAGAATGTATATGCATCTAGTGGATTCCAAGTTCATGTTTAAATCAGTGAAGCACACAGGGACTGACATTAGGGATTAAGATGAGAATAATAAGAAAATTAATAGAGAAAGTGTATCATTTCTTTCAGAACAAATACAAGAGGATGTATTTTTACTGACTGGCTTTTAGGTAATAAATAATTAGATACCAGCCACATAGATGTTAGAGAAACACACAACCACTGGATTTCATGTATTATTCAACCTATGATAGGTAGTTTGGTGATAGGAGAGTAATAAGATAAACTCTAACTAGATAAAATGCTAGCATTGAGTTTGGAGTTTCAAGACAAAAATTTCAAAACTCCTATCCATCCTAATGTCATCTGAAAATAGTATACATTTCTGTCCTGTTTCCAGGATTTCAATAAACTATACATTGCTACATTTGAAACAAACTGAAGAATTTAGGAAGTGATAAGCCATAAACAATTGGAACTTCTAAAGTGAAGCATCATTGTAATAAGTATAGTAGATGACAAATATTGCAAGAAAAAAAAAAGAGAGAGAGATAGAAAATGATTGGGGTTGTTTAAAAACATAAATCAAATTACCTCACATGGTCTATAAGATATAATCTTATCTGTTTTCCTTGGGGACCTAGATATATAACCTCAAATTATATGAAAAAAGAAATATTCATGTTAATAAGAGAAATATAAAGAAATGTTTCTACCAGTATATACAATGCTTGCAAACCTATCTAGTTACCTCATCGTTAGTCTTGCAAAAAAAAGGAGAGAACTGAACTGCTCAAGTTTTATTTATTTTGTAGAACGAAGTCTGAAATTACATTTCACATATAGGAATTTAAAGGATTTCTCCTTCTGAAGATTATCCATTTGGCAATAGCCCCTCACTTAGGGGCAGTGTCTTAAATGTCTAACTCAATTAGGTCTTCAACTTGCCAATCTTCAGGAGTCAAAGATTCATTTATGAGTTTACAAAGGATTAGAATTCAGTAAAAGAAATAGAGCTTTTGCATTTAACAGTAAAGGAAACAGTATTTGGAACATCTATTTATTTGTTTCGTTGTTGTTAAGTGCCATCAAGTTGGATTCAACTCATACGGACCTCTTCTTGGGTTTCCGAGGCAGTATCACTACAGAGGGACCTCTGGTAGCATAGTGC
>NW_006921815.1:1850684-1856240 GCF_000298275.1 Orycteropus afer afer
ATATATATATATATATGTATACTTTGCTGGTTTTTGTGTTTCTCTAGAGAACCCAATCCAACACAATATGATAACTCCATACTATTTTATGAAAATCACATTAAACCATCCATCTCAATAGAAAATCTTGTGAAATGAAATTCTCTTTCCTTTGCTGAAGGTTGGTTTTTAGTAGACTTTTTGAAAGTCAGAAATTGTCATCAAGTTGATTCCAACTCATAGCAGCCCTATAGGACAGAGTAGAACTGTCCCATAGGGTTTTTAAGTCTATAATCTTTGTTGCAGCAGATTGCCACATCTTTCTCCCGTGGAGTTGCTGGTGGGTTGGAACTACTGATATTTCAACTAGCAACTGAACACAACCACTGCACCACCAGAGCTCATCTTCATACAACATAGCTTCACTATTAGAGAGGGCTACAAAGTGGCTATTTATACCAGGTCGGTACACTCCTTAGAACAACCAAGCTTGGGAGATCAGAAGGGCAGCATTTGCACAGGGAGAAAACTCAGAGAGCAGGAATGCAATGCATAAGAAAGAAGGACATAGGGAAAAAGTAACCACAGGGAGGAAGTTGGAAGAGATCTGTTATATTAAGGAAACTGCAGTCAATATCATGAAACAAAATGTATATAAACTGTTGTAAGGAAAATGAATTTGTTATGCAAATTTCACCCAAATCACACACACACATACACACACACACAAAGAACTATGTATTGGAAATATATATATATCCTGGTTAGCAGTCAAAATGTCTTAGGCACTGCACCACCAGAGCTCCTATTGTAAGAATTAAATAGATATAAATAAATTGGATTTGTTTTCCCCAAGTTGATAGTGAGCAGTGTTTAAAAATCAGCTATTAATGTGGATGCCAGTCAAATCTCCTGCAATACCTATCTAACCCACCCACACACACACACACACACACACAAATCCACTGCCATCAAGTTGATTCTCCCTCATAGCAACCATATAAGTCAAAGTAGAACTGCTCTATATGGTTTTCAAGGCTGTAAATCTTAACCGAAGCAGATGACCACATCTTTCTCCCTCAGAATGATTGGTGGATTTGAACCACCACGTTTTGGTTACCGGCCAAAAGCTTTAAGCACTTTGCCATCAGAGCTCCTCATATATATCTAAGGTAAGGTTAATTATTGAAAATGTATTTTAAAAGAGTCTTCTATCAGGGGATTTCATTAATTTATAGTTGTCTTTTTTCTTCTTCTTTTAATCTAAGACCATTCAAAGTAAAGATATATTTCCCTTAAATAATTGTACTTGCCAACAGAATGAACTTTTCTGGCCTAAAAGGAATGGGGATATGTCATTTATATTTATGAAATTGGGAGATGTATGACTATGTTTACACTCATGAAAAATTGTATTCCCTACCCACTGGAAATAGAATTGCTCTGTATTAGATAATGATTTTAACTTCAGAGAGCTGATTTTAGTGGGTTTTTTTTTTTTTTTTTTTTTTTTTAATTTACTGGATTAATATGGATTTCACAGTGAATGTTGCCAAAGTTTAAAGGTAGTCAATGAGGTATTTATTATTTTATCAAATTTTTCTCCCCTTTCCACTCCTCTCCCCAAACACTTTATATACTTTTCCAATAATATTTAGTGGCTTTATATGGCTTAAAGATATACATGTTTGAATTTGAATGCAAGGAGTTTACATAATTTGCTGTTAACAAATTGTTATATTTTTCAATAATTAAAAAAATGTTCATGATTTTCATCTCAGTATTGGGACTTAATATTCACACAAGTCAGTAAGTAACAGTTAGAAAAGTTCTTTATAATCCAAAGGCAGAATATTTCTATTTTATAGGACACAGTTATTTATACTGTTGGGGATCATGAATACTTATTTCAAAATCCTCTTACCCAATATATATTTTCATAAACATGTGTTCATTCAGGTCCCTTGGAAAAAAAAAAAAAGGCATTTCTTCATAAATATGCAAAGATGTGGCCTCTCAGAGAGTAGAGCCTACATATACATTCAGGTCACATTTCCAAGGGATGAAATTAGTAACAATCAAGATAAATATTCTGTATTGAATTAACCATATTTTATTATTCTTTAAATTATTCCAAAAGAAGTGATGATGCACAATTTTCCTTTAAATAGTGTGTACAATCTTGTTTCTCCTGCTTATACATTTTTCTTAACCATATCTCTTCTTCTGATGCATAAAACATGCACTTGTAAAATGCTTATACCAAAAAATAAACAACAACAAAAAAACCTCACTGGCATTGAGTCAATTCCAAATCATAGCGACCCCTGTTGGGTTTTCAAGGTTGTAATCTTTATGGAAGTAGAGTGCCTCAGAGTGACAGAAAACCATACAGTAGATAAACTTTCTTTTTTTTATAAATAACATCACCATATTAAGAAATTAGCCATTTTTAATCTTGGCAACAACAATTGATCTATATAATGCATTTCAAAGTATCATCAGAGCACTCAATTACAATTATGTACCCCAGCATTCAAGGAACTGTGATGGGGCAACAGTTAAGTGCTCAGCTGACAGCTGAATGGCTGAACCACCAGATGGCTTTGCAGGAGGAAGTTCTGGCAATCTAGTTCCATAAAGATTACAGCCGAGAAAATCCTACTAAGTTTACCTACTCCTCACTTAATGACTATTTTATTATCCACTTTTTGTATTTATGACAACAGTAAAATATTATCCTGAGATCCAGCGTTGATGCCCAAAGGTTAGGGAAGGAGATCGCATCTGAGGGGACATGGCTTCTTCCCCTGAGGCACCATTTGGAATGTGCCTCAGATGGAGGGGTCAATGTCAGTGGATATCCAGGGCAGCACCATTTGGAAATGTGGGTCCTCAAAGCCTCAGATGGGTAAATGTGGGAGCTTGGCTAGACAGGTCTGGTGCCCCAGGAGGATGCAACAGGAGGAATTCAGTAGGCTAAGCACCTTGTTTTCAGAACAGCAGCCACAGCAAGTGGAGATCTCACCTACTGCCCACAACATCTCCATGGGCTGTAGTTTAGCATGGAGGAGCACAATGCAGTGGGTCCAGCTGTGCAGTAGGCGGATGGAGTAGGCCTGGGGGTACAGGAGAATGGTGGTATAGCTAGGAGCCCAGCCTGGGAGTGGTATTGGTGCCATCGGACAGAACATACTGGAAGCAATTGTCACAATGGACAGGCTCCATGGGGTGGCCTGTGGTGCAGAAGGAAGGGCTGGGGCCCCACAAGGTGCACCAGGAGAAGGGAAGAGGCAGCCAATAGTGTAGGACTGGGGAAAGGATGGTGCTGGGATAAAGGAGTAGGGGGAAGGTAACCCACACAAGCTACTGCAGTAGCCAGGAAAATTGCCTGAGTTTGGGGACAGCCCCTGGGAGATGGGGAGGGACTTGAAAGTTCCAGGGAATAACAGGAACAGTGTTGGGAGAGCAGTGGGCACCTCAGTAAGGTGGTGGTCCTGGGAACAGCCTCTGCACAGCAGGACAGATTTGAACTGATAGGAAGAGCCCAGCCCATCAGAACCCTAAGGTCTGAGGAGGAGGGGCAAGTGGGGTACAGGAACCATATTGGTTACCCAGGGGGCAAGAGGGACAGGTGGTTTGGGCTGTCCAGGAAACATAGCTGGAGAGGAAGGGGTCCAAAGAAAGATGGGACACCCTGAAGGGTACAGGACATGGAGGCACAGGTGGAAGAAGGTGTGACAACTCCAGGATGGAGAAGAGCACAGGAAGTAGGGTTTGAAGGAGCAGCAGAGTGCTATGAACCAGTGAGGGCTGGAAGCCACTGTACAAGGGCAGGCTGTGCCCTGCAGAATCCTCTTCCACCACTTCTGCCTGGGCATCATGGGAATCATGTCTGCAGGGAGGTTGCAAGAAGGTGGCAGTTAAGGAATTTAGACAATTTTCACATAACAACCTGGTCTTTGGAACCTAACCCTGTTGATAAGTGAGGAGTGGGTTTATTCTCTGTTCTGTTGCATGGAGTGGCCAAGAGTGAGAATCTACTTTATGACATCCAACAACAGCAACAATCCCCAACATTCAATTGACTCTCCTTTCCTAAGTGCTGATTCAAAATTGACAAATCTAACATGAAAGATCTTTAAGAAATGTAACTTCTGTCCTTGTATTAGATGCATATAGAATCTGATTCAGAAACCGAATTCTAAAAACACATTCTAACATGATACATAACTCAAGCTTGGACTCAAGATGAAGAATAACCATTTGAAACTAAAATAAATCTCCAAAAACTTTAATTTTCCAGGATCTTCAATGACAGAATTTTAACCAAAGAGCTTTGAGTTTTATGCATAAATTCTAATGGTATATAAATTCATTTCAATGGCATCTCCTCTACATATGCAAACAGAATATAAAAGAGACTTAAAGAATTGATGTTTATTAGTGCTCTCAGGTGGTTCAAACTTACCTGGTAAAGGGACTTGAAATCCCTTGACTAGTTAGAGGGGTCTAAATGTAATATGAGATAAGCAGAGCCGTATTGATCTGTTTTGCTTCCTAGAAGTTAATCTCCTAGTTTCATGCAGACTCAGAAAAAAAGTAGTCAATGACTTTAGTGATGAAAGTTCTTTTTCAGACAGTGTTCTTTCTCTCAACTACAAAAAGTATTTTACAAGTTTTTCATTTAATAAAATGAGTTTTATTTTCTATAAAGGTAGCATTTTTTATTTTATTGTGATAAGATATAGGTACCAAAACATTTGCCATTTCAGCCATTTTATGTGTACAATGCAATAAATATTAATTACATTCACCATGTTCTACAATCATAGCCACTACCCATTCCCAAATTTTTCCATCACCTTTGAAAGAAATTCAGTACCCCTTAACCAATAACTCCCTCTTCATATATGTCTATTTTAATTAAAATATTCTCTCTTTGTTGTCATTCCTGGAAAGAAAATGCTGCACCACACACACATACAAAATATTCCTTTACTTTCATAATGAGATATCTTAATATCAAAATGTACTGAATAATGATATTTTGTGTATATGTGGATGCACACACATGTGTAAGCATGTGTGCATGTGTGTATGTATGGAGAGAGACAGGAGATATTACTTCTAGGCAATATGAGTACATCCAATTGTTTGTTTAGATCATTTTCCATTTAAAAAACCCACTTTGTTAATATTTATTTAATCAATGACTAAAATGTACAAATATATTTTTCAAAATGCTGATTCAAAAGACATTGTTTTCCCCAAGGGGATCATCTAATTATCTCTCTTCTTATGCTGTGGATGAATGGCTAAGGTCACTTTGATCTGAGCCATCAATTTTGTCATTGGTCTAATGATGCTCCATCTCCATTTCACTTCTGAACCCAAAATAAAATTCACTCTCATTTGTAATTGGATCACAATCTTCAGATTCCTATGTTGTTGTTGTTGTTATTTGCCGTCGAGTTGGCCCCGACTCATAGCAACCCCTCCTTGGGTTTCCAAGGCAGTATCACTACGGAAGTAGGATTGCCCAACCTTCCTTCCGAGGAGTGGCTGGTGGGTTTG
>NW_006921815.1:1856340-1860114 GCF_000298275.1 Orycteropus afer afer
TAAGGCACTTGACTGCTAACCAGAAGGCTGGCAGTTCAAACCCCCCAGCCACTCCTCGGAAGGAAGGTTGGGCAATCCTACTTCTGTAGTGATACTTCCTCAGAAACCCAAGGAGGGGTCATTATGAGTCGGGGCCGACTCAAGGACACATAATAACAACATCACTACAGAAGTATAAAATATTTCATTTTATTAGAATGTATGACAATTCCGAAATAATTAGGAATACTTTGGCGTAGTCAACCGATCATATATATTTTAACTGGCTATCATAGGAATTATAGGAATTAAAGATAGCTCCAAACAAGATAGTTCTCTTTTTGTCACCCTTTGTAAGGTTTCATTGTGGTAATGAAATTAAATAAAATTGAGTTTTTATGGTTTAAAGCAGTTTTCTCTGGGGAAAGGAAAAAAACATATAAAACAAAACCTCTTATAAGGCCAACTCAGAAAAGATAAGCACAAAGCTAGTCAATTAAGCAATCATATTCTAAGACACAGAAAAGAGTAAAAATTTAAGCAAGCCCTGTTCATGTGATTTTAATTATAAAGAAATTAATTCTTTCTTTTCTCCTTGCGAAGGATTTTAAATTGTACAAACCTCCCTGTAAGCATCGTATCTATTAGTAGTTTTAAAACTTTCAAACTCTCATCCAGACTCTACTTTGAAACTGCAGTAAATTAGACAAGAGTTTTTAAGTTCTCTCTAAATGGCTATAATTAAACCCTCACTTAGAACTTTGCCATCTATACCAAGGGCAAACTCTATGTGACAAGGGATGCATAAAAGTGGAATTATTAAAAAAAAAAAAAAAATAGAAAGAAAAGATTCTTGTGACTTAGCATAGATCCTTATATAAAGTATGTAGGTTAGGTACTCTAATAATTTCTTCTAAAAAGCAATAGTTATATGAAGATCAAAGCATAGATGAATAAAAGAAAAAATATTACAACCTTCCCCTTCATAGCTATGCTAAAAAATTAGGAAACCTAGTAATTTTTAAACTTTCCCTCTTCTAAATTCACTCTGAAAACAAATATACTTCTTGAAACTGACCTTAATTCAAATGCAATGGGTACAGATAGGTCTGTTTATTTGAAGTGAATCTAATTAACAAGAATAGGCCACCTGGCCCATGGGCAAGGAAAATCTGATGAGATCTGGAAGTAAAAATCATAATAATCCAAGAATGGCAGGACATGCAGCTATTATTAAAGAATACAGTTTCTAAGTTGAATGAAAAAAAGTATCCTCTTTGAGACAAAAATGGAATTATCAATGTCTAGATTCTCATCTACTAAAATACTTAAAATGGAAGTAAAGCTACATGATATTTCTGTTGTTTTAATTAAGATGATGTTTGAGAGTGTTTTATGAGCTTAATTTTAGTTCATCGCTTAGTAAACTATCTTTTTAAACAGAAAAAAAGAGAAATTTCCAGAGATGAAATGAGCATTTCAAGAGTCCAGATTTGTGATTTTTTCTCTATCACTGAAGAATAGTCTTCAACTATGATGTAAAGATAATAATATAATCTTAATTATTTCCTATATGGGAGCTCTGGAAATTTACACAATACAAGTACATTAAATGTTATCAGGCATTTAAATTCTACTGATCAGCCAATCTATCAGAATAGAAGGACAATTGCTTTGTGAACATTTAATTTATAAGGAAAATGAGATGAAATGAAGACAAAAACTGGGCTGCCTCTAAAATAGTATTTTCCCAAAATATAAGTACAACAATCTTTTGACTCCTACTGATTCCTACTTTGTTTCATTTTTCACCCCTATAAAACTTGTTTAAAACCTCTGTTTCCACTTGCCTTCCTTCTAAGAAAATTTGAATTCTTGGTGTTTATGTTTCATTTGAAATGCTCAGAAACATATTTCCTAAGGGGAAGTACAATGTCATTTACAAGGATGCTACATATTAAAGTCAACTTGCTAATCATTTCCAGTTGTTTTCTGAGAACTATGAATGCTTCCTAATTACTTCAGCAGCAATTCTAGTAGAAGCAAGTCTGAATATTCTGCATCCAGATAATAGCAGCAACAATGAAAACAGTGTCACCATGGTTTTCAATGATGAAAGTAACATACACACATTTTGTGTGTGCCAGTATTTCACTTATGATATAAAACCAGTCTTCATTTTATGGAATTTCTAACAATCACTCTGATTTTTGAGATTCTCATGTTTCCCTATATGTAGCCCTATATTAATATCACCATGGAGAAGCAACTGTAAAAAGATTCTAAATAAAAATAATTCATGTTAAATGTCCTCAGCAAGCTAATCTTCTAAACCAGGAGCAATAAATAAATGATGTAATGTTTACACTTAAATGTACTAATTGATTATTTATTTATGTCAGGCTGTTAATTGTTTATAGGTCATTAGTGACCATTACTAAACATACCTGCTGGTTGTTTTCATTAAATAATTTTTTTTCTTGGTATTTACATTTCTCACAAACAATCTACGCTAAATCACTGCATTCAAGTGGAAATGCCTCTGATCAAAATATAAATGCTAGTTTTGCCAATATGACGCTCATAAAAATAACAAGTTTTCTAATTATTTATGCATAATGGACATTATGAATATTTGTTCTTTAGTTTTAATTTATTACATACTTCTTTACTAGCTAGTTACCTTGTTTTGAAATGTTATAAGAATTAAAGTTTACCTGTCTGCATCTATTGATAGTTCAAAGAAAGATGATTGAAATATATTCATTGGGTGAGAAAACATGAAGAATAGAATATACACATTGGGTTATCAGAAGGTAAAACACTAATAAATGTAAACTGTATTCATACTGTAATTTGAATTCGGCCCTACCTGATGCTTAAAGATCACTAATCCAAGTATTGACTCATCAAATGCTTGTTTTCTCTGATTCATGCCAATAAATTAGCTAGAGTTCCCAATGATCCAAATAAGGTGTTGATGGATATTGGGGAAATAATTAATAAGATTTAAGATTATATGATTAGCAGTTTCTCAGAGATTTCTTTTTTCATTATATTTATAATTTAAAATTATAGCTTGTGGTAAAATGGTTATGGATTTTTAGAGGATTCTAAGTTACATTACAGGAAGGCAGACAGATTTTATTGTAATAAGAGTTAAATGGGTCCTGTTACATTTTTATTCTAACAGTGGTTTCAAATATTGCCTGTCTGGTAGAGTTTAATAGAAACCGAAATCACATTTAGAACTTTGGGGAATAATATGTCAATCTTGAAAGAAATCATGGAATGTGAAAGTCTTTGTTGGACAGGCACTTAAAAGTGTTTAATGTAGCAAATGAAAGATGGTTACAGCTGTATTTTCTCTTTTGTTCTAAGGAACATATGTGGAAAGGAAAAGGAAGAAAAGGTATCTTTAAGTAGAGTCAAAAAAGTTGGTAATAAGACATCACTTTAATGATCCATAAAAATCATGTCTTACACATAAAGAAATTATATAATTTGCAATGATGTTGCATATTACCCATTTATCCAAAACACAGCATTCTGCCTGCACTATTCAAGAAATAACACTACACCATTATAAATTTTTCTCTTGATATGTGTGATAGTTTAAGATGTGTCAACTTGGCTGGACTCCAGTTGTGAGTGGTGGTTCCCATGATGAATCACATGACTGCGTTCTAAGCAGCCGGTCGGCCTAGGGGGAGTTTCCCCAGGGGTGTGGCCTACCTGCAATACTATCCCAGGGACAAACTGGAAGAACGGCATTCCGGACTATATATTTCCTGG
>NW_006921815.1:1860214-1877570 GCF_000298275.1 Orycteropus afer afer
TGTGCCATCGAGTCAAACCCGACTCATAGTGACCCCTCCTTGGGTTTCCGAGGCAGTATCACTACGGAAGTAGGATTGCCCAACCTTCCTTCCGAGGAGTGGCTGGTGGGTTTGAACCGCCAGCCTTCTGGTTAGCAGTCAAGTGCCTTAGGCACTATGCTACCAGAGCTCCCTTAGATTCCTATAGAGAGAATAATAACAAGTTTCCCTTGAATTGATTCTGATTCATGGCAACCTCATGTACATCAGAGTTTAACTATTCTCTACAGGGTTTTTAATGGTTGATGTTTTTGGAAATAGATGTCCAGGCCTTTTTTCTGAGGTGATTCTAGGACTTGAATCTTCAATATTGTAAGCTTCTGAACATGGGAAGAGCCTACCCAGAAAAACATGGGACACCTAGTGCTTGTATGAAAGACCATTCCATCCACAACACTATTTCAGAGACCATGATTTATACCTTAGATTTCCACTATAACTTATAGGAAATGGATGGAGTCTGCATGACAAGCATCCAAAAAACCAAACTCATTGACGTCCAGTCGGATCCGACTTATAGCAACCACTCCTTGAGTTTCCCAGGTGGTATCACTATGGAAGTAGATTGCCCAGCCTTCCTTTTGAGGAGTAGCTGGTGGGTTTGAACCACCAGTATTCTAGTTAGCAGTCAGATGCCTTAGGCACTATGCCACCAGAGATCCTGTGATGAGCTTAGTGAAGCTGTTATCATGGAGAATTGGAACTAGTTTCCTATGTCATTAATCACATCACACCTCAGTATAGCTTATGCCTATGTGGTATAGCAAATTTCATAGAGTGGCTTTTCTAGCCATAAGTCTTTGTTAACTCCCTGATGGAATTTGCCATGAGCAACTGAATAGCTCCTGATTGTTAAAGCTATCCACTTGTGATATTTCTGTTGGGGGCAGAAATTTTCTAGGAAGTTCACTCTCTCAGGTGTATAGAATTCTGATGTTGAGATTGGTTAGTTTGGCCACTCCTCCAGGCTCAAAAGTAGCCCTCCTAGAGGCAGAAGAAATCTCTCACTGGTGGCTGAGAGACAGTAGAATCACACATTGCTGAGAGGGGAGACACGAAAGACATACACTGCTGAGAGAGACACCAAGAGACACGCACTGCTGACAGAGACTGTCGGGTGAGAGACTGAGTGCATTTCTGAACTTGAATTGTAGCCTTTTTTTTTCCCACAAATCCCATAATCTGTGAGTTCTATGTGGCCACTGCAGCGAATTATCAAACCGAGCAGAGAGGTGGTGAATGCTGTGGGAGGAACGGTTGGTGTCAGGGTTGATGAAAGGGCTAGAGAGAGGCAGCATGTCTGGCCACACAGGATTATGTTTAGGCTATTGATGGTGATTCTGTCTTCCTTTTGTGGGGTTAGAGGAGGTGAGAAGATAGGGCCTCCCTGCCCCTTTGGCAGTCTTGGTTTTTCCTCTCAAAACTTCCCCTGTTGTTACTTAAACTAGGTTTCATTTCTATTAAATGGAGGGTGGAGTATAAGTTATTTTCTTAAGCTTCATACCCTCTATCTCTGATGGCATAATGCCTAAGGCATTTGGTGGTTCAAACCTACCAGCCACTCCTTGGAAGGAAGATTGGGGGATTTACTTCCATAGAGAGACCACCTTGGAAACCCAAGGTGGGGTCACTGTGAGTCAGAATTGACTCCAAAGCAGTGAGGGTTTTTTTTTTGTTTTTTTTTTTTAATTTTTATACTGAGAACTACCGCAAGGACAAGGTGGCATGGGAAAAACCACCACAGTTTTTGGTTTGCCATCCTTCAGAAAAAAAAACAAATACACACACACACACACACACACAGTCATGCTTTAATTTTCTCTAACAGTTGTTGTGGGAGCTCTGGTAGCATAGTGCCTAAGGCACTTGACTGCTAAGCAGAAGGCTGGTGGTTCAAACCCACCAGCCAATCCTTGGAAAGAAGGTTGGGCAATCTACTTCCGAAGTGATACGGTCTCGGAAACCTAAGGAGGGGTTGCTATGAATGGGGTCTGACTCGACGGCACATAACAACAACAATAACAACAACAATAGTTGTTGTAAGTACTTACTGCCCTATACTTTAGGAGTGGTCTGTAACTCATCAATTCTTTATTTTCCCCTTATTTCACTCAAATGCTGTATTATAAAAGAAACTGTCACCAGTAAATTGATAAAAAAGAAAATAACATCCCATAACAATTTATGATCTTGTGAGCAACATTTGTGCCACAGTAAGTGATTAGTACCTATTTAAGATTTTACGTCTTACATATGTACTGTCTGCTCACAAGCCATGCAATTATAAACATATTCTTCATGTCAATGTCTTGAAAGTTCCTAATGAAAGTTGTACAATGTGACTTGGAGGTTCAAAATACTGTTAAACTCTTCAAATACTCTGTTTTATCATTTTCTCCACAGAACAGGTACATTTTTAAGGCACCCAAGTGTCAACAAGTGTATCTAATAGAGCCTTGAGCTTCAGTGATTTCATAAAAGAAGAACTTGCCAAGGAATTTAAGGAACTCACATTATATATTCAGGTTAGATTCACAAATTCAGTGTTGCATGGCAAGAAGTCTATGCTCATTTCTTGGTATCATGAATTGCAATTTTTTTCCCCCAATTCAGAGAAGCAAACCTAAACCTTCATAAATGAACGAACAACTCAAAGGTAGCTTATACTGTGAAGTCTTAGAGAAGGAATTTATCACACATTTAGTTTAAAGGGCGCTGTTTATGGCAGTCATGAAAGTGATCCGTGTCCAAACTGCCCTGGTATGGAATCAGGTTTGTCAAAGTAAATCTGAAGGCGAATTTAAAGTAAAAATATGCTACAATCTTGTCTTTCTGTAGTTCTTTAGTTTACATGGTAATTTCTGTTAGGCAAAAACAACATATTAACTGACATACTTGAAGCCTTCTCAAACAAATACAGCTATAAGTAGCTAGGAATTAGGGTAAATGTTGAACTGTTGACAACAGGGGATTTTTGTCATGTAAATTTGTGTAACCTAAGCACTACTTGACATATTGTTGTTGTTATGTTCCGCAGAGTGGGACCGACTCATAGTGACCCCTCCTTGGGTTTCTGAGGCAGTATCACTATGGAAGTCGATTGCCCAACCTTTCTTCTGAGGAGTGGCTGGTGGATTTGAACCGCCAGCCTTCTGGTTAGCAGTCAATGTCTTAGGCACTATGCCACCAGAGCTCCTACTTGACATATGATAGGCATCAAATATAAATTGTAAAATGAAACTTAATTGAAATGCTAACTCTAGAAAGTCATTAAGCTAAACAAAGTTATTTCAACCTATTAATTTGAGGAAACCATCTGATAAGCCAATTTCGACCTGAATCTTAGATAAGAGTATAAAAGACATATATATTCCTAATAGAAAATAAGTTGCAAAACAATACAAAAGAATTTTTACTCATAAAATGTTCAAATGTTATTCAACTATCTCATACTTTTCAAAATATTTACTAGATTAATTCTGGAAATGTTCATGTAATTGCATACATAATTCAAGTCATACCATTTATCATAAATCCAAAACATTTTTAAAGCACTAAATAATTTTAAAATAATAATATATTGTTTTCAATTCAAAATGCTTTTTTTTTTTTTTTTCTCTCCTCTAAGTAACTGCTTCTACATTTGTTTGCAGTGCAATTTTCTCTTATTTAAACTTTAACAGTGTTATTTATCTCTGGGACAGGAAAATTTAAAGTCTGCAGAGGACAAAATGAATCAGAGATTGGTGAGTGGGTTATGGCTAAATATATTTTTCTGGACAGTCTATGCTTTTGAGCTTGAATTGCACCTGTTCTTTTCTCATGTAGGTACAATTAGCTGACATCATCTCAGGTTGAATTGTGTATAAAAGGCTGCTAAGGTAGCATCTTTACATTACTGCATTGCCTCACAATGACTAAGCCAAGAGGACGCTCCTTATCTCTGCAAACATTGCTTCTTTTTATAAAAGGTGAAGAAGTGTATAAAAATACAGGCGGTGTGTCTTGTTGAACGTAGGGCTCTAAAAATTTTCTGGAACAGGAATAATTGATTTATTTCTTTGGTTAGTAGCAATTATTACATTGATAGGTTTTTAAATCTTTGGTATTTATTAGATGAAAATTAATACATCTCCCCACATCCTCATCTTTACTGCTTTCTGAATATTTAACTTGATTTGTGCGACCTTGAGTAGAGCTTTTGCAGGTGTTTGGTTTTCCAGGTTGAAGATTCCTTCTAGTCTTAAAAATGATATTGTAATTCTTATTTGTTGGTGTCAAAATCCCAAATCTAAAAAAAAAAAAGTACTGTCTTCTAAAAAAAAAAAAATAAGTTTGCATACTGACGATAGAAAAGTCAATATGTGGATGACTTTTCCGGTCTGTAAATAGTCACTTGTCCACTCATCTAACACAAGTAATGAGTTACAGTAAGAATGAAGGATGGATGGTTAAAGAAGTCCTGTAAACAGATCCACAAGCCAGCACCACTGCTAACTCCTTTTATGTAAAGCGTTGGTGCTCCGTGCTCCGTCTTCAAATCTCTGTAGGAAGAGGACCTGGCACCCTAGCAGAAGTAGCTGGTGCCTGGCTCAGGAAAAGAAACCCAACAGCATTCAAAAGAATGCAAAGTATGGACATATTGACAGTAATGGGAGTCAGGAATGACAGGAATCCATGCCATTGGGAAATATTGGCAGGAATCTAAAGTAGCTTTTGGCTGTGACCATTCATTAACACATAATTAAAACTGACTGAGTATTTATTGTATGAATTCTAAACTTTGAAAGTAAATCATGCATAAGAATCACAGAAATAAATAAAACAAAATGCTTAAATTTTTTAAGCATTTTAGAACTACAGAATCTACAGAAATCTAAATTGTGGGCAGAGTACAATGGGGGAAAAAAAGATCATGTTTAAGGGAAGATAAGGACAAGCTTCCAGAGGTAATCCTGGAATTGTCTTTTAAGTAAAGAGTACACTGTGAGTTACTGATGACAGGATTGAAGTGCTTTTATCATTGGGACTTTGGGAGCTCTGGTAGCATAGTGGCTAAGTCACTTGCCTGCTAACCAGACGGCTGGCGGTTCAAACCCACCAGCCACTCCTCGGAAGGAAGGTTGGGCAATCCTACTTCCGTAGTGATACTGCCTCGGAAACCCAAGGAGGGGTCGCTATGAGTCGGGGCCGACTGGACGGCACATAACAACAACAACAACAACAGGCACCAACTAGGCTGTCAGGAAATATTCACTAAGTATATGAGAAGGGAGGAGAAGAATCAGGAAATGAGTGTGTAGAGTGTGTCAGGGGTTAACTTGCACATAGGGCTGAGACATTTGACAATACACTATGGCTGTTAGAAGAAATAGATAGATGTGAAGTTGAGATATAAAATACTATTTTACTCTTTGACAAGATTCCTCTAGTAGGGAGGTGGAGGTGAATCAATGGGTTGGGATTTGTTGGCAAGGAGCCTAGTTAGAAAACTACCTGATCATCTAGACAAGATGACAAAGAACTCATTGATTACTGAGTAAAAGCAGAGAAACCTCTGAGATTTGCAGGGGTCTCTGGTCTAAATGATAAGTTGTAAAGTTTACCTTCCATAATATGCAGTGAAACAGATCATGTTTTGTCAAATATAAAGGCATTTTATAGTTAAAGAAGAATCAGCACCCAGATTTTTTTCTATTCAAGTTTATGTGTGTGCATTCTTCTGTTCTACTGACATTTCCAGAAATAAGTTAGTGTTTGTTTACGTTATGACCTACTTATTTGTCTATTAAAACTTATTTCCTTGAAGGTAGATAGAAGGAGAAACACTGATTAAAACATGGGACTGTGCTCTGGTTACCTAATACCATCCTGACAAGAATATACCACAAATGGGATGGCTTGGGCAAACAGGAGTTTATTATCTCACAGTTTGGAGGCTTTAAGTCCAAGTTCAAAGTGCCAGGCTCTAGGGGCAGGGTGAAAGCCCCTCAGCCTTGGGCTTCAGCATTGCCTCTTGCTCTTGACCCACTGAAGCTAGAGGCATCTCTTCACTCAGGCAGCTACTGGCTGCTGAGGCTAACAAGCCCAAGGTCAACAAATAACATGGCACTGTCCCAATGTTACCAAACCACATGGTAGGCCATTAACCCAAGTCCATCGTAAGTCCCAAGGTTGGCAGAGCATGGCAGGTTGCTGAACAAAGACACGGCAGGGTCCAAGCGTGTCTAAGTTAGAGATCATTCTCCAAGGCTTCTGCTTATATACAGGAAACAGGCCACATTCCCTAAGGCAGCTACTAAGCTGCTCACAGTAGATTCCACCATGGAGTTGATTACCAGTTTCATCATGGGGAATACTACATCCAGCTGCCCAGCCACTCAACCAGGCCCAGCCAAGTTGACACACAAACTGAACTACGACAGACTGGTAAACATTTTCATAATTTGTGTTTTTTTTTAATACTTAACCAGAATCAATTACACATAAATATTCAACATAACCATTTACTCATATCAGAATTAAATATATTTCTATAAAGATGTGTTTCAGCCCTGGTGTGTCAGTGGTTAAAGCGCTCAGCTGCTAACCAAAAAGTCAGTGGTTTGAACCCAGCAGCTGATCTACAGGAAAAAGATGTGTCAGTGTGCTTCCATAAAAGATTTATAGCCTCAAAAACCCTCTGGTGTAGAGCTACTCTGTCCTATAGGGTTGCTATGAGTTGGAATCAACTCAACAGCAGAAGTTTTGTTTTTTCGGTTTTGTTTGGGCATTTGTATTCAAGTTTTGTTTCCAAATTTTTGAAAATAACAGAGTTTTCAAACTTCCTTCTCATTTAAAACGTATTAAGGAACAATCATCTTTACAATGTCAACTGCCCTCTCTCTAATTTAATGTTTATTTAAATATAAAATGTCCTAATTAATATATAACTTTGAGAAATGGACCAGAAAAAAAGAGTGAAATAGATGATGATGTTTCTTTAATGATCACAAATTACTTTAAAAAAAAAAAAAGTATGATCATGTATAGTAAAGAAAAGAAGCATATTTAGTTGTAAATAAAGTCTTCTACCTGCCAACTAGAAAATGAGGGTATTCTATGCTGAATACAATATAACGAAAACAGAAAATTGCATTGTATTTCAATGATCAGATCATAAGCAAGTATATTTAAATAATCCAAGTCTCTCTGTAGGAAGGATATTCCAAAAGTGTCATGGTCCAAGGGAATATCTCACAAAGCAATCTTGATAATATACGATGTCTTTTTTTTTTTGGTTGTTTGAATATCTCTGCATCTTTGAAAGAGAAACATGAGATCTGTCCCCATGTGTCAGAGCAGCTTCAAATGTCAGTAGAATATTCGATAAAGCTCTAAATTTTAGTGCAATGAATGGCAAAATTTGAAGGACACATTTTCAGTCCTTCCATCCAATACTCAACTGATGAATCTTCTTGAGGACTATCGATGTATTCAAGATTCTTGTGCTTCCCGAAAGAATTTCTCTCTGTCAAATAAATATCTGTGTATTTTTGAAATAAATGAAAATGAGTTCATAGAGTACCCATAGAAGACATTCAAACAATGAGGACAATATTTTGTATCAGTAAAATACTCTACTTCTTCCTGCTGGTTTTGATTAGAAAGCACTTGAAAACATGCACTTAAAAATTATGAGGTAAAGATGTTTATGCATCCAGAAATTTAAAAAAAAAAAATGCTCTTATACAGTGAAACCTGTGAGATCTGGAACTTGACGGGACTGCCTTGTTTTTCTGGGCTTCACAAGGTTACCACATTTGGCAGAATAACAGTCTTCACTTTTCTATTGCTTATTTTAGTTTGAGTTTTACTCTTCTGACAAGATTTTGCCTTACCAGGTTCTGGCTTTTGCAGGTTTTATCATATTAACTTTTCTGTGATGTTTCGTATAAACCCCAAAGACATCATATCATTCACTGATCATCTAACAACTACTTTTTAAAGTTACACCAAATAATAAGGGAGCTCTGGTGGAATATTGCCTTTAGTCAAAGGAATTGACTGCTAACCAGAAGGTTGGCAGTTCAAACCCACCGGCCACTCCTCGGAAGGGATACTGGGCAAAAGGTCCCTGGATAGTACAAATGGTACACTTAACTACTAACCTGCAGATTGAAAGTTCAAACACACCCAATGGTGCCATGAAATAAAGGTCTGAAGATAAGCTTCAGTAAATATTACAGCCAGGAAAACACTGTGGAGTAGTTCTATTTTCTAACATATGGGTAGTCATGAGTCAGAATCAACTTGACAGCAATTTTCTTTTAATCAAGTAATAAACAGTCGTCTAGTAGAGTCTAACTTAATCATGGATTGAGAAAGAACAATAAAATTTTAATAAGATTTATTTTCTTGAAGATTCAAGTCTATTGGAGGGAATCAGATATAAACAAAAATAAT
Source organism: Orycteropus afer afer (assembly GCF_000298275.1). NCBI lineage: Eukaryota > Metazoa > Chordata > Mammalia > Tubulidentata > Orycteropodidae > Orycteropus > Orycteropus afer. The sequence continues at coordinate 1,868,699 of NW_006921815.1, forward strand.
CAGAAAACCTATGGGTAGGAAGGCTGGATTTGAATAGAGTTTGTATCTAACTAGCCTAGAAATTTAAAACTAGTTTAATGGAATGGCTATGTTAGGGTTAGAGATGTCAAGCATCATAATTATCTTGGGAACTTGAACAAGGTACACATATACAACACCTCCTGTCTGTCATGAGATATCAAAATATTAGGGGGCACAATGGGGGTATAGAAGGTACTTCAGGTTGTCATACAATTCCTTTCATTTTCTCCTTCATTGAGAAACATTTTACTGAAATATAAGTTCCTGAAAGACAGAAACTTGGTCTTATTCACACTTTTATTCCAAGAGCATGACACCTGTAAAATGGGTAGTGGCTTCTCCAAATATGTGATGAACTGATTTGATAAATACCCATCTTGTGCCGGAAACTTGACTTATGGCTTAGAGTTACTAACATCTACCATTTAATGTGACTCCAACACTGAATGATTTTACATGCAAAAAATACTCATTAGCACCCAGTCATTATCTTTATAATATTTGTTTGAATAGTATCTTAGGTACCGTCGAGTCATTTCCGACTCATAGCGACCCCATGCATGGCAGAGCGAAACACTGTCCGATCCTGCACCAGCTCCATGATCCCTGCTATACTTGAACCCATCATCGCAGCCACCATGTCAATCCATCTCATTGAAGGCCTCCCCATCTTTCGTCGCCCCTCCACCCTACCAAGTATGACATCCTTCTCCAAGGAATGGTCCCTCCTGACAACATGACCAAAATTGGTGAGACGAAGTCTGGCCATTCTCACTTCCAAGGAGCATTTTGGGTGCACTTCCTCCAGGACAGATCTGTTAGTTTTTTCAACAGTCCATGGTACTTTCAGCATTCTTCTCCAGCACCACAACTCAAAAGCATCAACTCTTCTTTGGTCTTCCTTATTCATCGTTCAGCTCTCACATGCATACGAGGCAATTGGAAATATCATGGCTTCTGTCAGGTGCACCTTAGTCCTCAAGGAGACATTCTTGTTCTCAGCACTTGAAACAGTTCCTTCGCAGCTGACCTTCACAATGGTACATGTCGTCTAAGGTCCTGACTGCTGCTTCTATTGGCATCAATTGTAGAACTAAGCAATGTGAATTCTTTGACAACCTCAATGTTCTCTCCATTTATTGTGATGCTGCTCATTGGTCCAGTTGTGAGGATTTTTGTTTTCTTTATATTGAGACGTAATCCATACTGCAGACTGTATTCTTCAACCTTCATCAATCAGTAAGTGCCTCAAGTCATCCTCACTTTCAGCAAGCAAAGTTGTATCATCTGAATATCTCAGGTTGTTAATGATTCTTCTTCCAATCCTGATGCCACATTTTTCTTCATATAGTCCAGCTTCTCGGATTATTTGCTTAGCATATAGATCGAATAAATATGGGGAAAGGATACAACCCTGGCACACTCCCTTCTTGATTTTAAACCATGCAGTGTCCCCTTGTTCCATTCAAACAACAGCCTCCTGGTCAAGGTACAGGTTCTTCATGAGTACAATCAAGTGTTTGGGAATTCCCATTCTTCTCAATGTTATCCATAATTTACCATGAACCACGCAATCAAATGCCTTTGCATAGTCAATAAAACACAGGTAAACATCTTTCTGGTATTCTTTGCCTTGAGTCAAGATCCATCTGACAACAGCTATGATATCCCTTGTTCCATGTCCTCTTCTGAATCTAGCTTGCACCTCTGGAAGTTCTCTGTCAATATACTGCTGCAACCATATTTGAATTATCTTCAGTAAGCTCTTACTTGCGTGTGATATTAATTATATTGTTCTATAATTTCCACAATCTGTGGAATCACCTTTCTTTGGAATGGGTACAAATATGGATCTCTTCCAGTCAGTTGCCCAGTTAGTTGTCTTCCAAATCTCTTGGCATAACCAAGTGAGTGCCTCCAATGCGGCATCCGTTTGTTGAAATATCTCAGTAGGTATTCCGTCAATTCCCAGAGCCTTGTTCTTCGCCAGTTCTTTCATTGCAGCTTTGACTTCCTCCATCAGTGCCATTGGTTCTAGATCATAGAATAGTATCTAGGATTTTAAATTAATGAATGGACAGATGAATGGATAAACAAGTAACTAAGTAAGTGAATAAGTGAATGAATGAGTTTAAAAAAAAATCTCTGGGTCTGGGGAAAGCTCTGTTACAGTAAAGGGACACTGGTAGAGAAACAACTCAGAAAAAAAGAATCTGATTGCAATTCCTTGCCTGGTCATTCACTAAATTCATAGATGAGTATAGTAACACAATTATTCTTGTGATTGTTGTAAGCATTAAATAAAAATGTGTATTAAAATGCCTATCACAGGGCCAGGTGTATTCAAGGTATTCAGTTGAGTTGATGATTGTAGATTCTGAATTTGTAAGTCAGAAAAAGAATGTCAGTGATATGGGATCCAGTATGAGAAAAAATAAACAAGAGAGCTCCCAGTACAATGAGATGGTAAAAAAATACAATGAGATAGTAAAAAATAAAATGGGTGAATCATGAAAAATGTATTTTATTATGATTCTGTCATAAGAATGATCATTTCTGCTTAAAAAAGTAAAGATGACTGAAAGCAGGGATCCATGTATGTGACACTCTTCTTATGAATCTTTCTGTCTGATGTTAAAGCCACAATCATTTGGGTCAGTAGTTGGTTTCAGGAAGTCACTGCTTGAAATGTATTACACAAGTATTCCATCCTATTTCTAAGCATAGCAACAGCAAATCATAGAAAGATTGTTTCAAATATATATTGTTTTTAAATACATTTCTGAAAATATGCTCCATAGGCATCTTTATTATTATTGACTAGTATAATAATTCTGAAGTAATTACTGAACTAATTTTGCTTTCCCCTAAGCATGTTCCTTTATCCTTCATGGAAATGGAAGATAACTGGTCAACATCCTGCTCAGAAGAATACCTCATAATAAAAATTATTGCTCTGAAGTGACTGTTATTGTTCATTGCAACCTTTATAATTATGTATTGTTGCCTTTGTGAATTAATTAGAATTTCCTAAAACACAAAAATGAGATATATTCAAATTACATAATTAATAATATGCGTCTATATTTAATTTCATAAAATTCTACTATTAAGAACTGCAGAATACTTTGTTTCAGACTCTTCATTTTATATACAGAAAAGAGTACTGAGATTCCAAAAGGCTACATGATTTGTCCAAGGGTATATAGTATATTGCAGGCATAGTTATGAATGGAAGAGATGTGGCCACCAGATATCACAAGCTTTAAAGAAAGCCTTGAATGAGAAATAAAGCAGTAAGAAAATACTTTTGGATGATCAGGTAATACATACAAAATAAAGATAAAATTTTCAGTACAGAGTGCGGACTTTCTTTCTTCATATTTTTGCTTGCCATTTCTTTAATTATTGTAAATGCATTCTGTAAGCTTATTTAGAAATACTGCTGTTGCTGTGATTATAACTTCAATTTGTATATAATATGCTTTTGGGGTTAGATTTACATTAGTCAAGAATAAAACAATCTTGGAGACGTTGGGGCATTTTAATTAATTTAATGCTTACTTAAGGTAAGCCCTGATTTGTCTGTTTTATCAATCTTTACCCTCATTAGCTTTTCTTTGCTCATTCTTTTCTTAATACCAACAAATATATAAATTTGGGATTTCTGACTAAATGTGGAACAAAATTCCCAAACCAAGCAATGTTTATAGATACCGTTTAAGTGAATATTAAGTAACTCATTGCCCTGAAGTCAATTCTGACTCATAGCGACACCCATTAGGTTTCCAAAGTTGTAAATCTTCACTGAAGTAGATTGCCCCATCTTCCTCTTAAGGAGGAGCTGGTGGCTTTGAATTGCCAAACTTTGAATAAGCAGCCAAATGAATATTAAATAGAATTCTGGAATTAACACAACTAATTTTTAGTATGTAAGAGAAAATATTTTTTGAGACTTAGAACTTCAACAAAAAAACTAAAATTGATTAAAATCACTATAATAATTATCAGGCTACAGCTAATATTTATTAAAATTTATGAAAAATATATTAAAAATAAAAAGCATAACTTTCACCAATAGAACACAAAACAACGTATTAGAAAGTTAAATAAATAACAAAGTTGCTACATAATCCATGTTGTTGTTGTTGTTATGTGCCATCGAGTCAGCTCCAACTCATAGCGACCCCTCCTTGGGTTTCCAAGGCAGTATCTCTATGGAAGTAGATTGCCCAGTCTTCCTTCCAAGGAGTGGCTGGTGGGTTTGAACCACCAGCCTTCTGGTTAGCAGTCAATTGCCTTAGGCACTGTGCTACCAGAGCTCCTACATAATCCATAGATAACAAATATTTGGGCAAATTAATTTTTTATTGTAAACTGAGTTTTTTTTACTATGATCCCAAGGGCAGCACTGAGTCCCACCACTCATTAGGACAGTGGATTTCCTCAGAATTTTGCAGGGCTGGGAACTTGCTTGGAATTTGATCTGAAAGGTTTGTACTCAGTATTAGATACAGCAGTAAATAAATCCACTCAGAGGTGTCTTGGAAATGAGGCCTGGAGATCTGCTTTTGAAAGGTCATAGCATTGAAAATCCTTTAAAACAGTTTTATTGTGCACAAATGGGGTCAGCATGAGTCAAAATTGACTGGACAGCAACTAACAACAACCGAAAACCAAAAATCCATTGCCATTAAGTTGATATGAGTATCCAAACGACCTTATGGCGACTCTATAAGATACTGTAGAATTGCTACGTAAGGTTTCCAAGGTTGTAAATCTTTATGAAAGCAGCCTTTCACATCTTTCCTCCAAAGAGTGCTGGTCCATCCAAACTGCTGACCTTTTCATCAGCTGCCAAGTGCTTAGCCACTGCATCACTAGGGCACCTTACAGTGACAACAATCACATACAAATAGTGGCCCTTGGGCAGATTTTATACTTTTCATAGCCTTGGTTTCTTGTTTGTTTTTATAAACAACTATTGGGAATAAAGACACCCCATCCTGAAGAGCAATCAATTAAAAAAAAAAAATAGTACCACAAAGTTGATTTTGAGTCATAACAACACTATGCAACAGAGTAGAATTGCCCCACAGGGTTTCCAAGGAAGTAGACTGTCTCTTTTCTCTCCTGCACAGTAGCTGGTGGATTTGTACCACCACCAACCTTTCGGTTAGCAGCCCAGTACTTTAACCACTGCACCACCAGATCTCCTTTGCAGAGCTATCAAACCAAAACTCACTGCCATTGAGTTTTGACTCATAGTGACCCCCATTGGGTTTCTGAGGCGGTAAATCTTTACGAATGTAGATTGCACCAACTTCCTTCCATGGAGTTGCTGGTGGGTTTGAACCACCAGCCTTCTGGTTAGCAGTCAAATGCCTTAGGCATCATGCCACCAGAGCTCCTTCTATAGAGCTGTAGTGAGGTATGAATGAACATTTATCTAAAGATCCTTAGAATACAGAGTTTAGCACTATAAGTATAAATTATTTTTCTTTCCTGAAAATCAGCCAACTTGTCTTACTATGGTCTTCTACTGGATGGGGCATATCTACAATCTCACCCTGGGTGGGACTGTGCCATTTCCTGTCCTAGAAAGGAACTTCTGAAATGTATATTTTATGCCTGGGGTTGGCCTGCATTTTTGTATCTTTTGCCAGCAGCTTATTTTGATGTTCAAGTGGTTTAGACAGGAGTGAAGATTTTCCCCTCTTCTCTTGGCAGTGCTTAAAATAGGAAGCTGAGAAAAAAGATTCAGTTATGTTACTGAGCTTGTTTTGGAAGTAGAATGGAAGAGACAGTGTAAGTAAATATGAAAACACATTTTATTATTCCCGTAAGGTAAGATGTATACCTAAGCCAGTTACCCATTTTACTTTCAGGAATATTAATAATATCACTTAATTTTAAAAAAAGCAAAATTTCAATTCTCCTTACATATTTAGTCCAGATTTTTGTTTTTTTTTTTGCTACTGTTGAAAAGAAAAACAAAGAAGCAAAAGATAAACGGAAACACAAACAAACCAAATTGTGTCCTTCAGTAAAATGCATTCACAGCCGATTAAAAAGAAATATCTGTTCCAAAACAAAAAAAGAAAGAAAGAAAACTTTTAAATTAATAAGAAAACTTTTAAATTAATGTTACAGTTTAGTTAAGGGGAAAAAGTAAACATCAGAACCTGAGTTATAGCTTTGTTGTTGTTGTTGTTATGTGCCGTCGAGTCGGCCCCGACTCATAGCGACCCCTCCTTGGGTTTCCGAGGCAGTATCACTACGGAAGTAGGATTGCCCAACCTTCCTTCCGAGGAGTGGCTGGTGGATTTGAACCGCCAGCCTTCTGGTTAGCAGTCAAGTGCTTTAGCCACTATGCTACCAGAGCTCCTGAGTTATAGCTTAGTGTCTTATATTTTTATTCCTTAACTTTCCAATTCAATTTAAGGGAAAAAAGAGAAAGCCGGGATTCATTAAGCAAGGTAATCCTGTGCAGTCTAACAGCACTTTTAATCCTATAACCTCCCAAGGAGTTGCACAGGCCTTCAAGCCCTGAGGTCACTTCAGGTCAACGCAGCCTGTTCCTATACTATCACTGCAAGACATATTATCTCTCATAGGTCATTGAGACAAAATTGGATTCAGAAAAGTTATTATTCTACCTTCAATATTTTTTATGAGGTCTTTGTCTTCATTTTATTTCTAATAATTGGCTAAATATATAAATCTCTTAAAATAAGCTGCTCATACTAATACTAGGATGAAAGTTTTTGATATACGTAAAAAGTATCATTGCTAGGTAAGGAGGCAGTTGAGATGTGGAATAAATTATTTTTTTCTAATTCTTAAAAATCAAACTGAATAAAAAGCAATGCATAAATAATAAATCATATCTCTACAATAAATCCCTAAGGCAAAACCATGATTATTAGTTATTCTTTGTTAGCTCTGCTCTCCAATTATTGCTTTTCCACATAGGAGTTCCCAGGTGTTGTGAATGGTTAATGAACTCTGACGCTAATTCAAAGATTGGTGATTCAAGTCCACCTGAAGCACTTCAGAAGAAAAGCCTGGCAATATGAAAAGTCGGCTAATTTACTATGACACGCAAGGGGTCACCATGAGTCAGAATCAAGTTGGTGGCACCTGGTTTATAGCCAGATAGTTTTATAAACTTGCCCTTGTAGTAATGATTATCAGGAATGACAGACACAACTTGGTCACTACTTTTGTGTCTCCACCTTCACTGAAAGAATACTCTTAGACTATTCTACTGGTAGGCTATGATAGGTTAATCTAATGGAACTGTAAAGTTAGTGAAGGATTTGGCAAATGATTACTCAATTCTCAAATAAATTTGTATGGAAAATGTATGCAGCCTTAATAAAAGTTTGTACAGTAAATATGATGAAAGGAAAGCTATTTTATTTCAACTACTCAACTGATAGTGTAGCTTTTGAGGTAAGGAAAAAAAAGCCAATGGGTCCCACGATTCTGTTCAGTGACTTCAATTATTTATGCTCTTGAAGAAAAGAAGACCTCACTAGGGATCGGTAATGCAATCTAACAGAACGTAATAAGGAATCCTGCTTCCCTCGAAAACAAAGAAAGAAACAAACAAACAACTAAAAGCTTGGCTTCCTCCCACCACTTTAAATGTGCAGGGAAATCATATGTGTGTGAAAGCGCTTTGTTGACTTCAGGCAATGATGAGACTATGTGGACATGTATCCTGCTGGTTTAATCTTAGCATCGCTTGAGTGTTGAAACATACCCACGCAATGGTGAGGGGAGATGAATAGAAATGGCTTTATAACTAATGTTGTTGTTATGTGCCGTCGAGTTGGACCCGACTCATAGCGACCTCTCCTTGGGTTTCTGAGGCAGTATCACTATGGAAGTAGATTGCCCCATCTTCCTTCCAAGGAGTTGCTGGTGGGTTTGAACTGCCAGTCTTCTGGTTAGCAGTCAAGTGCCTTAGGCACTATGCTACCAGAGCTCTATTTGTTATAAAACAGATAGAATTTATATAATGAAAAAAGTAGCCTTCATACTTGAAATTGCTTTGCATTTTCTATACCACTTAAGGATTTTGTTAAATATCTTTCAGGGTTCCTTTGCACATATCTTTACTGGCTAACTCTTGCTCTGCCTTCTAGAATTGCATCACTTACCCAATCCAGTGTTCTTCCTCTAATTACTTAGATTGGGTTTCCTGACCTTCTGGGTTTCTGAGCATCTTGTGCAAATCTCTGTTTTTTCCACTTCTCTTTTCTCAAAAGCTGTCAGTTTCCCATTCAAAAGGAATCCACACTTCTCCTTCCTCATCAACAAGACTTTATTGAGAATGTCAATATGTCCAAACATAAATGGTGAGTTAGAGGTATAAACCAACTGTTCAAGTCTTTTATTTTCCATACAATATTTACTTTCCAGGCTTTGGTTGTATGAAAGGTTGATCTTGTGGCTCACTTCCGGGCTGAGAGACATTAGACATATGTTGAAGGGTTTCAGAGGATCTATTTTAATCATTCTTGATTAAAAAAATGATTAATAATCTCACAACTTGCTTTATGCCTTGAAACATAGACTTAGTATGTGGTATTTGGCTTTAAGGAGCCTGTTGATGGGTTGGTTAAGTCTGAAACCCCCAGCCTCCTCTCAGGAAAAAAGATGTGGCAATCTGCTTTCTTAAAAGATAACAGCCTTGGAAACTCTAATGGGCAGTTCTATTCTGTCCTATAGTAGCTAAGACACTTGCCTGCTAACCAGACAGCTGGTGGTTCAAACCCACCAGCCACTCCTCGGAAGGAAGGTTGGGCAATCCTACTTCCGTAGTGATACCGCCTCGGAA
>NW_006921815.1:1877670-1885601 GCF_000298275.1 Orycteropus afer afer
TATCATGTATAGCAGACATGAAGATACACTGTCCAGAGCCCCCTTCCAGAAAAGACTTGCTGCCCAGCTGTGGGGGGTGCAGTCAGCAAACAGCCTCCAGTTGTCAGCTACTTGAGGGTCACCTTTAGCTGCAGAGAGCCACCTTTCTGGAGTTCATGCCCTTTCCAGAGGAGCCAGCATCAGGTGACTGAGCCTAGTGGTGGTAAGGGGGCAAAGATCTGGCCATTTCAATCCAAGGTAAGACAATTCTAGGGAGACCTACCAGATAGGCCTTGACTTTGTTGGGCCTATGTCACACAATCAATTTCTTCCCCTGAACAACTGCTTCCAACTCATTTGTTTTCACAGGGAATGATCCTTAATAAACATATGCACTGCCGTCAAGTCAGGTCCAACTCAGAGCGACCTCTCCTTGAGTTTCCGAGGCAATTTCACTACAGAAGTAGATTGCCCAACCTTCCATCCAAGGAGTTACCAGTCAAATGCCTTAGGCACTACGCCACCAGAGCTCCCTTAATAAACATACTATACCTCAAACTCCATTTCAGCATCTACTTCCAGAGAAACCAACCTGCAATAATGCAAGATAAATTGTTCAGATCATCTGACAATTGTTGAACACCAAATAATTTGGAACAATTAGCTTTCACTTTTGTACAGCTACAGATTGGGCAATCCTACTTCCGTAGTGATACCGCCTCGGAAACCCAAGGAGGGGTCGCTATGAGTCAGGTTTGACTCGAGGGCACATAACAACAACAACAACAACAAGGGTAGCTATGAGTCAGAATTAACTCAATGGCAGTGAATTTCATTTGTTTTTGATTATTTGGCTCTATTGAAGCTGTATAAAAACCAATCAGCAAGAAGATGAAATGAGATGCCAAAGTGGAAAAATGGAATACACTTTAGTTCCTGATGATATAATTAAAATGTCACTAAAAACATTCTGTAACTACTTATGGTCAGAGTTCTTGTTAAGTCCATAAGAAATTATGGTTCAGGAAATTCTATTTTATTTACATGTATTTCTTTAATAAGAGGAACTCTGAATCTAAAAGCTTGGATAAGAATATGCTCATTAATACACACACAAAAAAACATGCACCAAATGCACTGCTGTCTAGTTGGATCCAACACATAAGGATCCCTCCTTGGGTTTCTGAGGCGGTATCACTACCAAAGTAGACTGCCCAACCTTCCTTCAGAAGAGTGGCTGGTGGGTTTGAACTGCCAGCCCTCTGGTTAGCAGTCAAATGCCTTAGGCACTACACCACCAGAGCTCCCATTAATATACAGCATCTGTATTATTATTATTTTTATTATTACTATTTAGTTATTACTGGTTACATGAAACAAATGTCAATATAAATCAAAACTTTTTGCCCTAATGTTGATTCTGACTCAGCTCATAACGACACTATAGGACAGAGTAGACCTACCCCATCAAATTTCCAAGGTTGTAAATCTGTACTGAAGCCAACTGCCACGTCTTTCTCCCATGGAGCAGCTGGTGGATTCAAACTGCTCACCTTTCAGTTAGCAGCTGAGTGCTCAACCATTGTGACACCCAAAACCAAGCCTCTCTACTACTGTGTCAATTCTGACTAACAGCATCCCTAAAGTAGGACAAAGCAAAGCTGCCCCATAGGGTTTCCAAGGCTGTAAATCTTTATGAAAGAAGACTACCACATTTTTCTTCCACTGAGCAGCTGGTGGGCTCAAACCGCTACCCTTTCTATTAGCAGCCTAAGGCTTAACCACTAAGCCTCCAGGCTCCTCAATGTCAATCTAACTTAGATTAAAGATTTATATTCATTCTCCTAATTTAGGTCTTTGGAGCCATAATGATCACAATCTGATTGTTGATTGACCTGGATCTTTGATTTATTAAATCATCTTAATAGATGCAGCACAGATGTCACTATTAATTTTATTATAAATACAAATTTTTATTAATGATGACATGCCATATAAATGTGTAATATGGTAAATTTATCTCTGTTGAAAACTTCTGTTTCTCAGCATTTTAAACTGAAATAATGTTGACTCTTGACTTAGTCATGCAAAATTCCCTGCACATAATATAAAACAAAACATAAAAATTAAAAGTTGTTTAACATGCAGATATATTAATGCCAAGGGTAAAGAAAGTCATTCTACATTATGTCCTTATTTATTTTACATCAACTTTGTGAATATCAGTTATTTAATTTTATCCAAAGGTGATGGTAGTTGACTAAATTCATGCTACTAACATCTTTTAACTAAGTAAACAAAAATATCTATTCTGTAAATACTGCTCAACAAACAAAATACAGTTTGCCTAGGTACTAAGACTTCGACAGTATACCAAACAAGGAGAACAGTGGGAAAATCCTACCTGCATTGCTGACTATGCTGTAAGGATCAGCATGAGTCCAATCTCTGACTGGAACTAGATCTAGTCCCAATCTTCTCATTTCTTATCATCATCAGCCACATAAGCAAGATCCCTCTCCAAGCTTAGCCACCCAGACCAGGGTTAAAGTTCAAAAGTTAAAAGGACATAGTCATTCAGACTGACTACCCAAACAGCCCTTCTCTGATTCTAGTCACTCAGAGCTAGGTCAGAGCACACAAGTTAAAAGGACACCTTCCTTCAGACCAACTGCCTAAGCAGCATTTTTCTAACTTTAGCCAACCAGAGCTGGGTCAGAGGTCACAAGTTAAAAGGACATCTTCCTTCAAACAGCCACCTGAGCAGTATTTCACTGACCCTAGCCACCCAAAGCTGGGTCAGAGGTCACTCCCTTCAAACTTGGAACTTAACCCACCCCTGGGGATCATTTTCCAGTCAAACAATAGACAGTCCTAAAAAGTGAACAAACAACACCTGTGAAGAATGTACTCCTCAGAACAATCGATTATAGGAGACCAAAAGGCCAGCATTTGTCCAGAAACTAAGTTCAGAAGACAAGGAAGACAGGACAGACTGGAGAATGGAAAAGGGGAACTCAGGGAGGAAGTGGGAAGGAAGTGTGTTGTCATATTGAGGGGATTATGACTATTGTCACAAAACAAAATGTGTATAAATTCTTGAATGGAAAACTAATTTGCTTTGTATTGTTGTTGTTGTTGTTGTTATGTGCCGTCGAGTCGGCCCCGACTCATAGCGACCCCTCCTTGGGTTTCCGAGGCACTATCACTACGGAAGTAGGATTGCCCAACCTTCCTTCCGAGGAGGGGCTGGTGGGTTTGAACCACCAGCCTTCTGGTTAGCAGTCAAGTGACTTAGCCACTATGCTACCAGAGCTCGTATAGTGTCACCAAAACCACAAAAAAATGTTCAAAAAAGGAGGAAGAAAAAAGGACAATCTTTCATAATACCAAATAGGCAAACACCAGTCACAGGCTTAGAGTGTCACCTAATACCCCAGTCTTCTGCCTTGCTGGCCACAAATTCAGGGTTAGTTTCCCACTAACCTTCAATATGTGAGCTACAAGCTTGTGGAGTCCATTAGACACCCAGACATTCTGACCTGCTGGCTCCTACTATCATTTTTGGGTTGAATAATTTGCTGGAAGGACTCACTGAATTGACTGAGTGTATACTATATTTACAGATGTATTAGAGTGTAAAATCTGAGGCACTTGGTTTATGTGTAAATAAAGCAGCCTGAAAGCAGACCCTTAACTCTACCTTAAGTCTTCATTTGAGTCTGGAATCCACGTTGAATTTTAAAGTTTCCTTCTAACAGTGATTATTTTTTTAAACTTTGTGCTGATTTAACCATAAATCATAAAGGAAATGTTTTTTTTTTTTTTTCTCTATGATCAGGCAGATGCAGGGTGTCATAACCTGTTTCCAGCAGGTCTTTTCTCTATGGTAAGATAGATGCTAGATTTGATAGCCTATGCCTGAAACAGTCTTAAAGCCCAGTACTAACCAATAAATCTTTACAATGGACTCCCAGGAAAGACATGCTTGAGAAAATAGTTTTAATAGCATGTTCCCAGAAAAGTATGTCCTGCCATTGTCCTGTAATTAACTGAAACGAATATATGTTTGAAATTATGCACCCTTAACCAATCAGGTAATATCACGTATATGCTTTCTACCAGTCCCTGGTAAGTCTCTGCTCTCAGGTAGCTTGCTTTCAACTTCCCTGATTGTGTTTCAGCTAGTCATGATTTTCTACCTTTAGTTTCTGCTTCAACTGTGTAAGAATGCTTCTTCTTTATTATCTAATGAGCAGCAATCTATATTCTGTGAATTTTAGTATTTTTCTCATTTTGGACTGTCTCTAGACTTTCAATAGATCTCTTTGATATGACTTTTACAGAAAGTGTGTTTTCACTCTAGGACACAGATAGTGACTTGTTATAACCAGAAAGAATATAAACGACTGGACAAATAGGGCAGGGTGCAAAAGTATCTCACCACAGAGCTTCCATTTTACCAGGAATGTAAAACAGTCTCCTGTGCACAGGTGTCTTTCACCAACCAGGATGCCCAAGGCATTTCCATGTTCAAAGGCTTTTATTGGCTTCGTAATTGGAGCCTCACTGTATAGTCATGATTGAGGCATCATTGAATATGCACGATTGATTAAATCAGCCCTCCCTGACTAATATTGATTGGTGATCTTTGTAATCTGGCCACTCCTCCCCACATACATTCATTTGCACAAATTCACAAATGTTGTCTGCTAGGGTTAAACAACATGGAACCTAAATAACCCAAGAAATTCCAAGGATTGTCTCTCAAGAACTGACAACAGAAGACCAACTTATTTTATATAATGTAATTCATTGCTACACATGTAGATATAAAGCTCTATAGATACAAGAAAATACTAGGGAAATAACAGTAATTCTTAAAATTATAAAAAGCTGGTAAGATTATTTAGAGCTTAAGATGTATATTTATACTGTAATTTCATCATAAAACCCAACCAAACTCACTGCCATTTAGGCGGATCCAACTCATATCAACCCCTCCTTGGGTTTCCGAGGCAGTATCACGACGGAAGTAGATTGTTCAACCTTCCTTCCGAGGAGTGGCTGGTGGGTTTGAACCTCCAGCTTTCTTGTTAGCAGTCAAATGCCTTAGGCACTATGCTACCAGAGCTCCCAATTTCATCATAGAGAAGAAATAAGTAAAATAAGCTTGCAACTTTACAAATTTTGTATTTTATATTTTCTACCAGGACTTGGTAAAATACCACGTAGGAGTGCACAATAACAATGGTTTGCAAACATTTCATTCTTAAATATTCTTTAAACGGTAAAATATAAGAGGACTTCACAGTGTTTTTTTTTTTTTTTACTGTGGATTATTTTTATTGATATTTACTATATTAGCAATTAAAACAGACATTTTCAAAATATAAGAACACAAGTCCATATCCCATTAGTAAACAGGGTGATGAAATCAGCACATGTCACATAGACTTTGGAAAACTCTTCTCCACATTTGAGAGAATGAGAGTGGAGAAGGCAAATCCTGCCTTAGCATTACTGTGAAATAAGAGTCCTTGGATGGTGCAGACTGTTAAAGGCTCAATTACCAGTCAAACAGTGGTTTGAATCCACCCAGAGACACCTCAGAAGACAGGCCTACAGATTTGATTCTGTAAAAATTACTCCCTCAAAAACCTCATGGAGTATTTCTACTCTGCTCACATGGGATCACCGTTAAGTCAGAATTGACTGGAAGGCAGCTAAAAACAACATTATTGTGAAAGCAGTTTTGGTCTCCCTGACCCTTACACGTCTCCTGCCTTTACTTTGATAATCATCAGATTATAGAAATAGGAGGAAAAACTTGGAGCAAAATAAATAGACCAGAGTTGCTGGGAGAGGCATTACAGGCCTACCTTGTTTTATTATGCTTTGCAGATATTGTGTATTTTAAAAACTGAAGGTGCCTTGAGCAAATCTACTATTGCCATTTTTCTAACAGCATATGTTCACTCGTATCTCTGTGTCACATTTTGATAATTCTCACAATATTTCAAACTTTGCCATAATGCTATTGCACTTAATACACTACAGGATAGTATAACCATAACTTTTATATGCGCTGGGAAACCAAAAACAATGTGTGACTTGCTTTATTGTGATATTTGCTTTATTACAGTGGTCTGGAATGGAACTAGCAATATCTCCAAAGTATGCCTGTATTTGCCAGGAAACTATAAAAAGAACAATTGATTGGAGGAAGAAAGATAGAGGCAGATATTACACAGAAAAGCCTGTGACAGGGACAGTGCATTTTAATTCAGATTAAAGCTGGCAGTCCTTATGAGTACATTAACAATCAGGAAATCTGCTAGACAACTCAGCTATCTAAAAGTAGAATATCTGATAAAATTTAGGCTTGCCTTGAAGTTAACTTTATCTCTCAGAAAGGAAAAACAGAGAGCTTAACTTAATTCTAACAAATAAGGAAAAACGGATGCTTGTTTATGTTTAAGTGATAGGAACTCTGAGAAAAACATGAGCTTCTCACATTTGAAATAATAAAGAAAGCAAATAATAGGCAGTAATTTTAGATTAGCAGAGTCCAACATTTTTAAGAATGGGAAGTTCTGGTTTTATTGTCATATTCCTCAAAGTTATGACTAATAAAGGAGGAGAGGGGTTCAAAAAATGGAAATCTATTTATATAGTTATACGTAAAGCTAATGAAATTAGGATGGTAGTTTCTAAAGAAACTAGGTTCAAGGACACTGATGATCCCAGTACTGTGAGCAAATAAAATGAAAAGAAAGTAAGTGCAATTATCGGTCAGGCAGTTTCAATACAGTCGTTCCTCAGTGTCCTTGGGGAATTGGTTGTAGCGTACCCTCATACAAAATCTGCAGATCCTCAAGTCCCTTGTATAAAATGGCATAGGATTTTCATTAACCTATGGACATCCTCCCGACACTTTAAATCATGGCTACATTACTTATAATGCCTCATACACTGTTAATGCTATGTAAATAACATTTTACAGTCCCTTGCTTAGCCTCTTAGGTATTGTTTTGACCACTTAATTACTTTTTTTTTCCTTTTTTTTAATATTTTCAGTTCTTGGTTGAATCCACAGATGTGGATCTCACGGATACAAAGAGTTTACTGTATATCACTGAAATGACAATATAATTGTAAACTTTATAATTTGCTTTTGCTGTTATAAAACCAAAAAAATACCAAAGTCATTGCTTTTGAGTAGATTCCAACTCATAGTGGCCCTATAGTACAAAATAGAATTGTCCTATGGCGTTTTCAAGACTGTAATCCTATGGACGCAGACTGCCTCATCTGTCTCCCACGGAGTGGTTGGTGGGTTTGAACAACCGACTTTCAAATTAGCAGCCCAGTGCTTTACCAATGCCACCAACCCTTTTCTGCTCACATGTTGTTAGGTGCCATCAAGTTAGCTCTAACTCATAGTGACCCTATGTACAACAGAACAAAAACACTGCCTGGTCCATATTTCACCGCTATTCATAAACATTTTAGTGGTCAGTTTTTTCAGATGTGGATAATCCCATCCTTCTTCTCAGTCTGTCTTCATCTGGAAACTCCACTGAAACCTGTCCACCAGGTTAAAATATTGATGGCACAGCTTCCAGCCTCGCAGCAACACGCGAGCTGTGATAGGACAACAAGCTGACAGACTAGTGGTGGTCTGTGGATCATGCTGTCATAATACCCTTTTAATATTTACCATTTCACTTGTATCATCCTCTTCAAACACCTTTTTCTTTCTACTTTGTGTTAACCGTCTATCCCAGCAAAATGTATTTGCTGTCAGTTCTGAGTTTTATGTCATTTTGAGGTAAGTGTTGAAACCTCCCTGCTTGTAAGAACCACAATATTGCAAAATCAGATTTATAGACCATCATCTTTTTCTTTCTTTGTACCTTGCATGCCATTTAAATGTTACATCTTTAGAA
>NW_006921815.1:1885752-1907869 GCF_000298275.1 Orycteropus afer afer
TTTGTGTCTTATTTTTATTCCCTCTCCTTTTTTTCCCCCTTTGCTTTTTTCCCTCTGGTTTCAATCACCTTACTGAACACTCTGCTTATCATTTCCTCACTTCTCTTCATTATTCCTACATAAAAGATTTAACCTAGCAGTCAGTTTCCAAGATGTTGGTTGCAATAAGAAATTGCCGCAAATAACTGGTGGTTGCGACTATAGCAAGATTTGCATTATAGCTTACAAATGTGTCTTCCTTTGCAGAGATACTTAGCTATGATTGAACAAACCATCTTACACAGCACATTTCCTTCTAAATACATAGCTTAGCCATGTGGGCACTGACCAAAGGATTTGAAGGGGAAAATAAAATGTTTTCATCCATAGATGCCCTGAACATAAAATAGATTATTTAAATGTTACCAGCACAAGTTGTGAGCTATTCATCTCCTTTGAACTGAAGGAGAAAGAAGAGGTGGAGATTGTTTTCATAGAGCCACCGAGGGGTCACTGAGCATGAGGATATTGTAACAATGTAGCAAGTTTATTTTAGCCATAAGGGGGGATGTTTATGTGTCCATATATAGTGATAAAAATGTGTCTCCTCTTTATGCTCAGTACTTCCTAATATAATGCATAATGGAAACCTCAGAGTTTTTTTGTGGAGTGACCATACATCTTGGTTTCCTCAGAACAGAGCTGGTTGACAACTGTTTTTGAAGACTAATTATTAATATCAGTTAAAACCAATTGCTGTACGGTCAATTCCAACTTGTGGCAATCTTCTGTGTGTCACAGTAGAAAAATGCTTCATATGATTTTAATAGTTGATTTTTTAGAAGTGATTGCCAGGACTTTCTTCCTAGGTGCCCATGGGTGAACTTGAACCTCCAACCAGCCAAGTCCACCATCTAGGACTTCTAATTATTAATAGTGCCCTCTTTTACTCTAAAATGTATCCTTTTTTTTTTAGAAAACAAATTATGTAGACACCTTAAGTAAAAGGGAATATACTTGCATATTTGATAAGAAATAAGTTGGAGGGGTGTTCAACTTAATGAGTATTTTAACAGTGGGTGGCCAAACTCTGTATCAAGGTCATATAGCCAGAGTTCTGTTTTTATGAAGTTAGCTGGCATTTGTTGCTTTCAGAATACAGCAAGGGAAAGGTATAATTTGTTCCTCTTTCAACTTAAAGAGAAACCTGCTGCTCCAAGTAGCACAAGCCTTGGACTAAGTAGCAGATTAATGCAATAGAAACACATGGTCTTTGGAATCAGAAAAAAAAAACATGGTTCAAATCTTGGCTCTGACATGTATCAGTTGTTTGTCTTCGATGAGTTTTAATTAGCCTATTGCCCTAAGCCCCAGAATCTGCAGCTATAAAACAGGCTAACTATACACATCTTACAGGATTACTGTGAAGTTTGCAGATAATATTTGTGATGCACACAGTGAAAACCGCTCCTGTTACGATTAGCCTCTGAGTACACATAAAAAATAGTAATAATTAATATTTATTGTGAACTTTTGGGAAGGTAGGAGCCCTTGTGGTGCAGCTGTTAAGTGCTTGGCTGCTAAGACAGTCTGCCTCCATAAAGAATACAGCTTTGGAAACCGTAGGAGGCAGTTCTACTCTGTCCTATAGGGTCACTATGAATCAACACGATGAAAATGAATTTGGTTTTGTTTTTGGTTTCCTACAAGATAAGTTCCGTCTTAGGTCCTTATTTTATTATATAATTGTAATCTCAAAATCATGATTAATATCTGTTGTTCACCCCTGAGACACCATTGCTACCAAAATTTATCACATCTACCCACCTTCACAGGATAGATACCTAATCTCTGAATTACAGGTTGTCTGCAGTCTACAACATATTTGAGTTATGATGAACTGTACTTACAACCAAAAGAAGCTCTGGTGGTATATCAGGTAAGGCATTTGGCTGCTAATCCGAAGGTCAGTGGTTCAAACCCACCAGCTGCTCTGCGAGAGGAAGATGAGGCAATCTACTTCCGTAAAGATTTTTAGCCTCAGAAACCCAACAGGGATCGTTATGAGTGAGAATTGATTCGATGGCAGTGAGTTTGGTACTTACAACTGTTTGTTTTTGTTTTCCTTTCTTTTTGTACATCTTATCAGAGTAATATGTTCCACATACAATATTGCAGCACATAATTTGTTGATGTTATTGTAAGATGTTCACTCACAGATGTTGAAAGATTAGATTTATAAAAATAGTGATAATAAAATTCAACAATGATGAAGACTAAGACCCCCCCCCCCCAAAAAAAAAAGAGGTATTTTCCTACCATAATAACTGATTTATGACAGGGCTGGGAGAATGGAATACTGGCATAACTTGGGGAATACCTTTAATTAGAATTTATAATCTCTGAGAAGATGTATGAGGTCCCTAAGTCATGCAAACTGTTAAAACACCTGGCTGCTAATTGAAAGAACGTTGATGTCCACCTCAAAGCACCTCAGAAAAAAGGACTGATGTACTACCAAAATATCAGCCATTCAATGTCTATGGAGCACAGTTCTATTTTGACACACTTTGGGTCACTGTGAGTCAGAATGGATTAGATGGTAATTGGTTTTAAGAAGGACTATATGAGGAGCTCTGGTAGCATAGTGCCTAAGTCACTTGACTGCTAACCAGAAGGCTGGCAGTTCAAACCCACCAGCCACTCCTCCGAAGGAAGGTTGGGCAATCTACTTCCGTAGTGATACTGCCTCAGCAACCCAAGGAGTGGTCGCTATGACTCGGGGACGACTCAACGGCACATAACAACAACAAGAACAACATACGTGGTTTTATTCACTACAGTATCACTAATGCTGAAGACAGTGCAAAATTGATTATGTAAGCATTAATTATAATAGAATACACACATGTATCGATAAATGCCAAAAAGTTGTACTTTCTCTCATCATAATTATTTATGCAATGTTGACAAGTTTTGTTTGAAATATATGTTAGTGATTTTGGGGAAAATAAAAAAAGTTTCATGATTCAGCAAAACCCCATATGGTGGTTTAACAAGACACTCCCAAGAGATGACTAAACAAAGCAATGTTGTTGTTGTTGTTGTTATGTGCCGTCGAGTCGGACCCGACTCATAGCGACCCCTCCTTGGGTTTCCCTGGCAGTATCACTACGGAAGTAGGATTGCCCAACCTTCCTTCCAAGGAGTGGCTGGTGGGTTTGAACCGTCAGCCTTCTGGTTAGCAGTCAAGTGCCTTAGCCACTATGCTATCAGAGCTCCCAAACAAAGCAATACATTACCAAAAGAGTGTTTGCACACTTGGTATGTATCTCCAAGAACTGGAATCAAGAAATTGAACAGATACATATACAACAATGTGCACAGCAGCATTATTCATAATAGCCAAAAAACAGAAACAAATCAAATTTCCATGAACAGATGAACAGATAAAAAAATTATGTTGCATATATACAATGGGGTAAGAGTCTGCCCTAAAGATAAATGAAGTTTTGGTACATGCTACAATATGGATGGACCTTGAAAACATTGTGCTATGTGAAATAAGCCAGGTGATATAGGACAGATATTCTATGCTTCCACTTATAATAAGTATCTAAAATAGATAAATTCATAGAGAAAGAAGGTAGATTAGTTATTACCATGGGCTGTTGCAAGGAGGAAATGTGGGGCTATTTCTTAATTAGTACAGAAGTTCTGTTCGGGGGTGATGAACAAATTTTATAAATACTGGTAATGGTTTTATAACATTGTGAATGTAATTCAAATCACTCAGTTGTACACTTAAAATAGTTATAGTGGCAAATTTTATGTTATATACGTTTCACAATAACAAAATTTAAAATAATCACCAAAAAAACAAAAACCCCAAATTTATACAACCATTTCAGAAACAAGGCACAGATCTTGGTTATAGCCCAAAGCCATACTTAAAAAGCATAAGAGAATAAAACCTTTCCACTGGAGCAATGTCCTACTACTAAATGACTTTCATGATTTCTCCACAGAGATGGAAAACATCTCAAAGTTTAAAGTGCTCGTAATACTAACAAAGCAATGCAAAAAGCAGCAATAAACATACTCAAGTGTATATGTATATATGAAAAAAACTTTCCCAGGGAGCTGCCTTGGAATGCTTTCTGACAGAATCTCTTTCTTCTAATCCATGATTCTTCTAATCATTCTTGCATGCTAAATACTGTGTTCAATAAAGGACACAGGTTTGGACTTACTAATAGGAAAACATCCTTTATCACTCAAAAACTATTCTATAACACTTAACTGCAGAGGGATGCCAATTGTGTGTTTGCCATTGAGCTCATTTATCTAATCAAACTCATGGGGGAATTTTTGTTGTTGTTTGTTAATGCTTTTACCACAAGTGTGATATCTATGTAGGTAAAGCATAATGTTTCACCGTGGCACCTATAAAATTCATGGGAGAATGATTTGTTTTCACTTTATTCATGCCACAATAATAGAAAACACACAATTCGGTCATCACTAATTTTTAACATTAAAGCTTTATATGTTTAAGATTTAACATGAGGAACTACACCGTCCCTTCATTTTGTTATTAGTAAAAGTCCTAGTATTTTTAAATGAAACAGAATCCTTATTTATTAGCCACCAAAAGAAAATTTCCCTCAGATGGTTCTCTTAATGTCCTTCAATATTATGTATTTATTTAATGAAATTCTATATAAATTGTCTATCATATTGCAGTATTTTAAACATTGTTAAATAAATTAAAGTCAAGTTTATGAGGCAACAGGGAATTGTATAATGAAGATTGACAGCTCAGATTTTAAATTAAGTGAATCTACCAAGTGAAATTATTCAGAATTGAAAGAGGTCATTTATTTAAAGCAGAAGCCAATATGGAAAGGCAGAGAAATGAAAGGAACTAAGGTTTGACTAGCTGAGAATTACCCAAATTCACTGTTCTTCAGTTAGTGACTACAGAATTTAAAATAATGGTAAGGGTAATGTTACAGATTTTTTTCTTTTTTTTTTTTTTTTTTTTTGGTAGCAGTCCATAGTACATCCAATATTCTTTGCCAACACCACAATTCAAAAGTACACCAGCCACTCCTGACAAAGAAGGTTGGGTAATCTACTTCTGAAATGACACCCCTTTGGAAATCCAAGAAGGGGTCGCTATGATGCAGGTCTGGCTCGACAGCACATAACAACAGTAAGAAGAAGAAAGCACACAGATGCACTTTTGTTTTAGAGTTCTTAAAACTCTGGAAAGAGTAAAACATAATTGTTACTCTTCATTTTATTTTATTTAACTTTTGCTAAATAGTTAAATATCTACTTTAAGAATTTAGGAGCTGTGGTAGCTTAGTGCCCAAGGCACTTGACTGTTAACCAGAAGGCTGGTGGTTCAAATCCACCAGCTGCTCCTTGGAAGGAAGATGGGGCAATCTACTTCCATAGTGATACTGCCTCAGAAAACCAAGGAGGGGTCACTATGAGTCAGGTCTGACTTCACAGCACATAACAACAACAACAACAACAACAACAACAACTTTAAGAATTTAATCACCAGTCATCTGTCAGTTCATTGTACTGTGGTGGCTTGAGTGTTGCTGTGATGCCAGAAGCAATGCCACTGGTATTTCAAATACTTACAGGGTAACCCATGGTGGACAGTTTTCAGTTGGAACTTCCACACTAAGAAAGACTAAGAAGGATTATGTTGGGATCTACATCTGAGAAAACTGGCCAGTGAAAGTCTTATGACTAGCAGCAGGACACTGTCTAACAGAGTGCTGGAAGATGAGTTCCTCAGGTTGGAAAGCACTAAAATATGACTGAAAAAGAACTGTCTCCTTAAAGTAGAGTCTACCCTAATGACACAAATAGAGTAAAGCTTTCAGACCTTCATTTGCTGATGTGGGATGAATAAGAAGAAATAACTTCAAACATCCAGTAAGAACAGGAATATGAAATGTATGATGTATGAATTTAGGAAAACTGCAGTCATCAAAAAATGAAATGGAATGCATAAAGAAAGATACACTAGGCATTAGTGAGCTTAAAAGGGCTGCTATAGGTCATTTGGGATTGGATGAACATATGATCTACATACGCAGGAAATGACAAATTGTAGAGGAATGGCACAACATTCATACTAAAAACTAACTTTTCAAGATCTATCCTGAAGTGCAAGGTTGTGAGTGATCAGATAATATAAATATGCCTACAGGAAATATTAGTTAATACAACAATTATTCAAATTAATCTACCAGTCACTAGTACCAAAGATGAAAAAATTAAAGACTTTTACCAACCTCTGGAACCAGAAATCAATCAAACATACCATCAAGATACACTGACAATTACTGGTGACTGGATTGCAAAACTGGAAATAAAGAAGACTGGTAGCTGGAATATATGTGAACTTGGTGATAGACACCACATGGAGATCATGAAATAGAATTTTGCAAGACCAATGAATTACTCTTAGAAATAATAGTTTTCAACAACTTAAATGATGAATATAAATGTGAGTCGGGTCTGACTCGATGGCACATAACAACAACAACAACACATGAATACAATGCTAGAACAGAATCTATCCTAAGAAATTTGGAAAACAGCTAACTTGGTCACTCAATAGGAAGAGATGCATACCTGTGCCTGTTCCAATGAACTATGATCCAAAAGAATGCTGAAATTATGAACAGTATCATTAATGTCACATGCAAGTAAATTTTTGCAGAAGATAATTTAAAAATTGATGCAGCAGGACATTGAAAGTGAACTGCCAGAAATTTGAGCAAGGCATGGAAAGAGGGATATCGTGGTGGTTAAGTTTATGTGTCAACTTGTCTGGGTCTGGTTGAATGGCTGGGTAGGTAGTTGGTGGTAGTTATTCCCCATGATGAGACTAGTAATCAACTTCATGGTGGAATATACTGTGAGCAGCTAAGTAGCTGCTTTGGGTATGTGGTCTGCTTCCCATATGTATGAAACAGCTTAGGGAATGGTCTCTAGTTTATGGCACGTTTGAACCCTGCATGTAGCCGAGTCATTGTTCAGCACCCTGCCATGGGCTGCCAATCTTGGGACTTTTAATGGACTTGAATTAATGGCCTGCTGTGTGGTTTGGTAATATCGGGACTGTGTTTTATTACTTGTCAACCTTGGGCTTGTCAGCCTCAGCAGCCAGCAGCTGAGTGAAGAAAAGCCTTCAGCTTCAGTGGGCCAGAGACAGGAAGCAAAGCTGAAGTCTAAGGTTGAGGGGGTTTCACCCAGTCCTTAGAGCCTGGCACTTTGAACTCAGACTTAAAGCCTCCAAACTGTAAGAGAATAAACTCTTGTTTCTTCAAGCTATCCCATTTGTGATATATTCTTGTCAGAGTGGCACTAGGTAACCAGAAAAGATATCACTGCCGATGTCAGATTGATCTTGGCTGAAAGTGGAGAATACCCAAAAGATGTTTACCTGTGTTTTACTGATTATGTAAATTCACTCAACTGGGTGGATCACAATTAATTGCGGATAAGATTGTGAAAAATGGGAATTCCAGAATCCTTAATTTTTCTCAAGTGGAACCTGTACTTAGACCAAGAATCTGTCATTTGAACAGAATAAGAAGATACTGCTTTGTTTAAAATCAGGAAACATGTGCATCAGGGTGTATGTTTTCTCTGTGCTTATTCAATCTGTATGCTGAGCAAATAAGCTGAGAATGTGGACTATATAAAAAAGAATTTGGCATCAGGATTTGTGAAAGACTAATTAACAACTTTTTCAAGAGGACCTGAAGTACTTAGTGATGAAGATCAAAGGCTTAGGCCTTCAGTATAACTTATACCTTAACATAATAAAAAAATCCTCACAACTGAACCAATGTGCAAGATCACGATAACAGAGACTATGGCGGAGTTGTCCAAGATGTCATTTTATTCTACAATCGATGTCTATGGAAGCAACAGTCAAGAAATCAAATGATGAACTGTATTGGGAAAACCTCCTGCCAAGGATGCCTTCAAAGTGTTATAAAGCAAAGTTGTCAGTCATTTTGAGGACTAAGGTTTGTCTAATCCAAGCCATGGTATTTTCAATCACCTCATGAGCATGCTAAAGCTGGACAATGAGTAAGGAAGACTAAAGATGAATTGATTCACTTGAATGATGATGGTGGTTAAGAATATTGAACGTACAATGATCTGAGAAGAAGTACACCCAGAATGCTCCTTGCAAGAGAGGATAGTGAAATGTTGTCTCATATACTTTCATCATGTTATCAGAAGGGACCAGTCCCTGGAGAAGGACAGCATACAAGTAAAGTACAGGGTCAGCAAAAAAAGAGCAAGATCATCAATGAGATGATTGACACACTAGCTTCAACAATGGGCTCAAACATAATTATGAGGATGGCACAGGACCAGGTAGTGTTTCAGTCTATTGTCTGTAGGGACGCTATGAGTTAGAACTGTCTCGATGGCACCTAACAACAACATTTTAAACATATTAATATTGTCTTTGAACTTCTAAGTGTTTTAAGTCTTGAATATGTAAATACAAAAAAATACATTTTTCTCTTCTTTCTCTTCCTTTCTTTCCTCTCCTTTCCCTGTCTTCCTTCTTCCCATCCATTCCTTCTTTTCCCCTTCTTTACTAAAAGTAGTAATTAGGAGGTCACATAGGTAAAACATTCTACATGCTTAAGTACCATATATTAAATAGGAAATATTTTTCTTCTCCAATATTACCATTTCTGTTTTAGTTGATAACTTTCAGCCTTAAGGTTTTTGAGGAAAAAAAAAATTCTGAACTGACATACAGGGAGAAAATTGTCCTCCTTTAAAAGTTTTAAAAGCATATTTAAGAGATTTTATGAAGGCAGACAGTGTAAGAATTCTTTATGTAAGGACCAGGTAATACAATGGAAGGAAGACTGAAAGGGTGGGGAGGGAAAGGAAGAGATTAAAATGAGGATAAGTGTGTAAATAGGTTGGGCAGAAGCAGAGAGATTTAATGCTTGAATATCACACAGACTTTGGTAAATGAAGAAAAGGGAGCCAGGAAGCCTTGAAAAGATCCATATGTATGAGGGAATAATAATAATAATAATAATAATAAAACCCACTGCCATTGAGTTGATTCTGACTCACAGCAACCCTGTTGGGTTTCTAACCCAGTAAATCTTTACAGGAGTAGATTGCCCAGTCCTCCTTATGTGGAGTGGCTGGTAGGTTTGAACTGCCAACCTTCTGGTTAGCAGTCAAAGGCCTTAGGCACTATGCCACCAGAACTACTTAAAATACAGGGCTTCAGATTAAAATTAAAAAAAAAAAAAAAATCTTTATATCTCAATGCAAAACATCTTTAACATTATGTTCCCTTCCTACAAACCCCATGGTCTTTTAAAACATGATTAAGAATTTTGCTGTATTTCAAAATCAACCTTCATATATCAGATCCATGTATTTCTCTTGTATTGCACTAATCTGCTATTATGTTTACCTATGAAAACATATTTTGCAATAGCAAGCTGGCAAACTCCATGATGCCAGGAATTCTTTCCCACAATCAGGCTCATCAAACACAGCTAAAGTTTTCCACATTTTATGTACTTGAACATTCATCACAATCATTCCTGTGTCAGAACTGTCTTCCAACTGCTGTTCTTTTGGTTAGCAGTTGAGCACTTTAACCACCGCACCACCTGGTCTCCTTCTTTGTCCTTACAAGTTTTCTCAATTTGTAACTGATACTCAAACTAGAAAGATGACTTTAACAAATGTGTCCTGAATTGTTATCCACTGGATTAAGAAATTAGTCATTGTAATAGCTTCTGAGTCTAGACATAGATTCCCACATGGTCAATATATTCAAGACCATTCCATTTTTATTGCTGTATCACAAATGTGAGATTGAAAGCGAGATACATTTGTGACATCTGTTGTCTCCTCCATGGCACTAAGGAACATCAGTACCTAATAAGTTAGTAAGGCCCTCTGGTATGAGAACACCCTCTTCTGTCCCCATTCACTGTTATATATCCAGCTATTTCGTATTTGAAAAGTTAAACCTAGCAATCTGATTTTAAGGTTCCCAGTAGCCATCTAAGAATAGTAAGAAGCAGCAGTAGGAAAGAATGAGTTTTGTCTGACTTTCCCTCTTTTGAGCAGATGGTTGGCTAAAACTAACTTCACCCAGGAAATCAATTTTAGATTTTTAACTTGGATATCAAGTAATAAATGATACCTTTCAAATATGAGAAGGGCAGTGTTTCTACTTATTTTTATCTGTAAATATAAATATGGAAATATAAAAAATTAAAATTATATTTCTGAAGTCATGTTTATTCTTTGATTAAAAAAAGAAGACAACTTAACTGTATTAGATTGGCAATTGCAGGCTATCTGTAATGTCCGATATGGTTATTAACATAATGATTAGCACCTCAGCTTAGTCTTGCATTGCTCAAATATGTAGCAAGTTCCATTGTTTTAAAATAATTTATAACAGAAAAGTATATTATTATACAACAAATGAATCATTAGACACATTCCCACAGGTAATGCTGAACATTCCTGAGTGGGCACTGGAAACCATAGCTGTATCAATGTCAGTTTCTGATTCTTTTATATAATTATGTTGGCCACTTGCAGAGCCAGATGTTACTGTTCAAAATGAATGATTTCTGATGTTCCAGAAAAGTGGAAAGCCAAAAACTTGGAAACTCGCCAGCCACTGTAGTTTTACTGAAACCTCTGCTGAGCAGGTTATCTCCTCCAGGACAGATTTGTTGCTCAGTGTGAGGAGGCAAGGAGAGAAGTGAAGAACTTCCTCTCATTGAGTTCTGGGCCTTCTGTGGAGACTATCAATTGGAATTACACTTTTTTTTTTTTTTTTTAACCCAAGCTCAGTGTAAACTATCCCACTGGAAGATAAAAGGCTATATTTTTAGCATAGTGCCTAAGGTATTTGACTGCTAACCAGAAGGCTGGCCATTCAAACCCACCAGCCACTCCTTGGAAGGAAGATGGGGCAATCTACTTCGGTAGTGATACTGCCTCAGAAACCCAAGGAGGGGTCTCCATGAGTCGAATTGACTCGACGGCAGATTTTTTTTTTTTAAAGAAAGGTAAAGAATTTTCAGTTATTCCTCCTCATTTCTCTGTTACCAATGATCTAGAAACACTTCTAACTACAAAATGTGCTGTATTCATATTAAGACTATCTAAAATCCACCAAGGTCCCCAAAAACAATGAACAACCAAACTGCTAACAAAATTCTTCTACTAAATTAAATACTTGCTTTTGTTAGTATCTGTAATGGTCATAAATTAAATTAAAAGTAAAAAAAATCTGTAAGTATTATATTTTTTCTTTTGATTTTTATCCTAGAATATCTAAAACTTAGATTATATTCTACACTATGGTTTTCTTCAGTTAAAGATTGCTGGGAATGAAATACCTTCTCAATGGCTATAGAGATTCCACCAGATGGCTGAAATCCCAGATCAGTTGAAATCTTTCTCTAATTCAATGAATTGGATAAGTACTTATTGGTGCTCTGGTATAAAGAAATATCTGTTGTCTCCTATGTTTGCCTAAAATGTTATAGAAAATTTCCTAAAATGCAAGGGCTGGCTAACATGCTTGACTTTGAGCAATGGAAAACAAAACAAAGCAACAACAAAAAAAAACTATATGTAGATAGATAGATAACCAAGAATAAACACCTTATTGCAGCAAGGAAGAGAAATTCAACATTTGCATAGATAAGGAATGGATTTCCTTTCAGAAAGTTTTTTACTTTCAGCATGTGAGTCTGACCTTTTCTTAACAGTTTTATTTCAATATTTATCTAGGCAACTGCTTTGTTGTTGTTAAGTGCCGTCGAGTCGCTTCTGACTCACAGCGACCCCATGCACAGCAGAACGAAACACTGCCCGATCCCGCGCCAGCCCCACAATCCCTGCTATACTTGAGCCCATCATCGCAGCCACCATATCAATCCATCTCATTGAAGGCCTCCCCCTCTTTCGTCGACCCTCCACCCTACCAAGCATGACATCCTTCTCCAGGGAATGGTCCCTTCTGACAACATGACCAAAATAGGTGAGATGAAGGCTGGCCATTCTTGCTTCCAAGGAGCATTTCGGGTGCACTCCCTCCAGAACAGATCTGTTAGTTCTTTTAGCAGTCCATGTACTTTCAGCATTCTTTGCCACCACCACAACTCAAAAGCATCAACTCTTTTTCAGTCTTCCTTATTCATTGTCCAGCTCTCACATGCATACCAGGCGATTGGAAATATCATGGCTTGTGTCAGGCGCACCTTAGTCCTCAAGGAGATATCCTTGCTCCTCAGCACTTGAAACAGTTCCTTCGCAGTTGACTTTCCCAATGCTACACGTCGTCTAATGTCCTGACTGCTGCTTCCGTTGGCATCGATTGTAGAACCAAGCAACGTGAATTCCTTGACAACCTCGATCTTCTCTCCATTGATTGTGATGCTGCTCATTGGTCCAGTTGTGAGGATTTTTGTTTTCTTTATGTTGAGATGTAATCCATACTGCAGACTGTATTCTTCAACCTTCATCAGTAGGTGCCTTAAGTCATCCTCACTTTCAGCAAGCAAAGTTGTATCGTCTGCATATCTCAGGTTGTTAATGATTCTTCCTCCAATCCTGATACCACGTTTTTCTTCATATAGTCCAGCTTCTCGGATTATTTGCTCAGCATATAGATTGAATAAGTGTGGAGACAGAATACAACCCTGACGCACTCCCTTCTTGATTTTAAACCATGTAGTGTCCCCTTGTTCTGTTCGAACGACAGCCTCCTGGTCAAGGTACAGATTCCTCATGAGTACAATCAAGTGCTCGGGAAGGCAACTGCTTAGGAATGTGAAAATGGACACCCAATTCAACTATTGGTCAGCAGAGTGGGGTACTGCTCCACAGAAACTGAAACACCATTATCATCCTGTAGAGCATGTTCAAGTAGTTA
The DNA here is from genome assembly GCF_000298275.1 of Orycteropus afer afer. Taxonomy (NCBI): domain Eukaryota; kingdom Metazoa; phylum Chordata; class Mammalia; order Tubulidentata; family Orycteropodidae; genus Orycteropus; species Orycteropus afer. The sequence goes on from NW_006921815.1 coordinate 1,898,741, forward strand.
CGGTTCCCTTAAAAACAATAAAAAAAAAAAATTCCAGGCACTAAATAGAGAACAAAAGAACTTATATTATCAAATAACTCTCTGCTAGTGAACTTTTCCTGAGAGAACATGCATATAGAACTGTCAAACCTTCTTTGACAGCAGATTTTAATGGATGGGGACCTATATAAGTTACACTGAAAATTCAGAGTTATAGTATATTGAGAGCTATAACAGGACCTTTCCTTAGCATAAATGTAAGACAGGCAAATCATAAGAATTTTTCTATAACACACTTTTCTTTGGAAAGAAAATTTTGTTATTTCTTTTGTTACTACATTTATCACAGAATCCTTATTTTCCTTACTTATATGTAAATTACTCTTCTTTGATCTAAATACATTTTTTCCTGTATTGGAGATAAATAATTGCTATTCTGAATATAAATCTAGTCAGATAATTGAATAATGCTATCAACTCATTTTTTTTTTTTTTTTTTCTACTTGGGCTAAAATGCTTCCCATACCAACCCCAATGTTCAAATTGGTGTTCATTTTTAGTATTTCAGTTGCTTCCCTTTTATCCTTCTGCTAATTGAATAAAAATTATCTGGCATGATGTTGAGTGGGCTGAAGCCTGGTTGTAGTAAACTGCCCCAGATATGTAAAATGTCTTATAGGGAAAATAGAAGGTGCTGGTGGAACTAAACAAAACACTCACAGGGAATATGTTCATTATTTGGTGCACCTATAAACAAAGGATAATTTCAGTGGGATCTGCAGAGATTTGGATTAACAAACCTTGTTACTGTTAATAACCCTTGTGTGCCTAATTCCATGTACATTGTTCTGCAAGTTTACACCTACACATTAGACTTAAACTCTCACAAGACAGGACTCTTATAAAGAAAAGAAAAATGTTATTGCTTCTAAATCATTTTATCTCTTCTCATATCTTACCATCTTTCTATATCCCCATTTTACAAATAATCTCAAGGGTTAATTTTCTTGATTTTCAAATACTTAAGTTTCACTTAAATAAATCATAAAATGAAATCATTGCAATATTAATGGGTTCATGATTATTAAACAATTTATTTTTTCCACATACCTAGATGCCAAACTACCACTTGTTTGTTGGTTTGTTATAATGTGGTGGCTGCATGTTGGTGTGATGGTGAAAGCTATGCCACCACTACTTCAAACATCAGCAGAGTCACCCATGATAAGCAGGTTTCAACAGAGCCTCCAGACCAGGACAGACTAGGAAGAAGGACCCGCCAACCTACTTAAAAAAAACAAAAAGCCAGAGAAGACCTTATGGATAGCACTGCAACATGTCTGACACAGTGCTTAGAAGATAAGCCCCTCAGATTGGAAGGCACTCGAAATAATATTGGGAAGAGCTGCCCCCTTGAATTAGAGTAAAGCTAATGATGTGGATGGAGTAAAGCTTCTGGAATTTTTGTTTACCGATGTGGCACGATTTGAAACAAAAAGCAGCAGCTGTAAATATCCATTAATAATCAAAATGTAGAATGTAAAATGTATGAGTCAAGGAAAACTGGAAATTGTCAAACATGAAATGGAACACTTGAACATTGGTATAGACGGTGTTAGTGAGCTGGAAAAGATTGCTATTGCCCATTTTGATTCAGGCAATTATATGGTCTACTATGCCAGAAATGACAAATTGAAGAAGAATGGCTTTGCATTCAATGTAGAAGAGAACATTTCAAGATCTATCCTGAAATATAGTGCTGTGAGTGATGGGATAATATCCATACTCCTATAAGGAAGACCAGTCAATATGACTGCTATTCTAATTTACTCATCAACTACTCTTATCAAAGAAGATTGTATAATAGAATTTTTCATGAATAATGCATTTTTCATTGGAAATGCCTTCTTACAACAACATAAACAATGACTATACACGTGGGCCTTGCCAACCTAGAATTGAGGGATAACAGGAAGGGCATTATACATAAAGAAACAAATCGTCATTAAAAAGACATGAAATAAAGAAAAGACCAAAATAGATGACAGAAGAGACTTTGAAACTTGCCCTTGAAAGCAGAGTTAGCTAAAGCAAATAGAATAAATGGTGAAGCAAAAAAGCTGAACAGATTTCAAAGAGTGGCTTGAGAAGAAAAAGAGAAGTACTATAATGAAACATTCAAGTACCTAGAGTTAGAAAACCAAAGGCAAGGACATGCTCAGCATTTCTCAAGTTGGAAAAAAAAAGATGGAGGAAAAAATTAAAACCTCAAGTTGCAATGTTGAAGCATTCTATGGAAAAAATATTGATTGATACAAGAAGCATCTAAAGAAGATAGAAGGAATATACAGACATTTTATCTCACTAACTGTACATTCAATCATTTCAGCATTCAATCATTTCAGGAGGAAGTATAGGCTCAAGAACCAAAGATATTGAAGGGAGCGTTCACATTTCACTGAAGGAATTGGCAAAAAAAGAGAACAGTGGTCTGGGAATTGACAGGATACTAAATGAGATTTTCAACAAGCATATGCAACACTGAAAGGGCTCACCCTTCTATGACAAGAAATTTAGAAGACAGTACCTGGACAACTGATTGCAGGAGATCCACAGTTGTGTCCAATAGAATGGGGAAAATACTGAACAATATCTTTAACATCACATGCAAGTAAAATCATGTTGAAGATAACTGAAAAATGATTGCAGCAATACACCAACAGAAAACTAATTCAAGCTAATTCAAAATTAAATTCAAGCTAATCAGAGGAAGATATGGTAGAAGAGCTACAATTGTTAAAGTCAGATGGATTTTGGCTGAAAGCTGAGAATATCAGAAAGATGCTCATTGGTGTTTGACTATGAAAAGGCATTTGACTACATGGATCATAACAAATTATGGAAAACACTGCAATACTGAGAGTTTGAGAATACAATTGTGCTTATGTGGAAACTGTACATATAGATCAAGAAGCAGTCATTCAAGCAGAACAAAGTGACACTACTTGGTTTAAAATCAGAAAAGGTGTGTGCCATGTATTCTTTCTCCATAATTATTCTATCTGTGCTAAGCAAATGACCCAAAGCTGGAGTATATGAAGAAGCATGTAGCATCAGGACTACAGGAAGAAGATTCATTAACAACCTGTGATATGCAGATGACACAGCCTTGTTTGAGAAAGTAAATAGGACTTGAAGCACTTTCTGATAAAGACCAAAGGCTACAGTCTTTTGTACGGATTACACTTCTACGTAAAGAAAAGAAAATCCTCACAACCAGACAAATAAACAACATCATCATAAAGAGAGGAAAGATTGAAGTTGTCAAGGATTTAATTCTACTTGGATCCAAAATCAACAGCCATGGAAGCAGCAGTCAAGCAATAAAAGGATGCATTGCAATGGCCAAATCTGTTGCAAGATACTTCTTCAAAATGTTAAGAACCAAAGATTTCACCTTGAGGGTGAAGGTGTGCCTGAACTAAGGTGTAGTATCTTCAATAGCATCATATGAATATGAAAATTGTACCATGAAAAAGAAAGACAGAAGAAAAATTGATGCATTTGAGTTATGATGGTGGTCAAGAATACTGAATATACCATGGACTCCCAGAAGAACAAACAAATCTGTGTTGGAACAAGCACAGCCAGAATGTTCCTCACGAACAAGGATGGTGAGACTCTGTCTCACGTACTTTGAACATGTTAACAGGAGGGGTAGATCCTTGAAGAAGGACATTAATCTTTGTAAAGTACAGGATCAGTGAAAAAAGGGAAGATATTTAATGAAATGGCATGACACAGTGGCTGCATCATGGGCTCATACATAGCAAAAATTGTGAGGATGGTGCTGGACCAGGCAATGTCTGTTCTGTTATTCATGGGTTACTATCAGTTGGAACTGAATCGTGGCACAATAACAACAGCCAAAAATTTACCATTTCAAAAACTGAAATTACACAGATATTCATTTCATATTAAATTGCCAATTCTAAGAATCCTTGGATTTGGACTTTTTTTTTTTTTTTTTGCAATGTCTTGTTTATATTTCACTGTAGTAAGTTGAGGGGAAAACATAATTTATGAATTTCAACTAGTTATTGTCCAGTGATTGGGACAAGCTGGCAAAAAACAAATGGCCTTCTAGATAGCATAACCAAGGAATCTACTGATGCAGCTTTAGAGGCTCAATCCCAGATTTCAAACTGATCCTAATGGTATGTATTTATAAAATGCATTTTTTTTTCTTTCCTATATACAATTCTTCTCTAGATTGAAAGATGCAAAAGAAACCTTTCTTCATTCAAGTACCTGAAAATTGTAAGAAAAAAATTGAACTCTAACTTGAAAGATTAAAAAGAAGCCTACATTGAAAAAAAAAAAATCAAAGGCTAGACATGTATTTTATGTAGTTCATTTATTTTCATCTTCTTCCTAACACTTTACATTTCACTCTGCAATTTGGAACAGATTTGATCAACTTGCTTTCATGTGTCAGTGTTTTTCTACTGCAAGGAAAATAAACAAATGGGCTTGGTTTTCTAAAACATTGTAGAGATGCTGATTTAACTGTGACTGTGGTTTACTTTGGTCATATGTCACACTGTACAGTTCTCATAGAATGAAGTAGCATTTGATTTATCTAGGATTATGTGACACTCTTAAGTCTGCCTCAGGTCCCTTATACCAACAAGTTCTATAGTAGATAGAAGGATTGTAACTATCCTCCACTGTCCCTTGATTTGTTAGAGAATACTTGGAATAACCAAATCCACAAGGGATGTATGCATTACTTTATGATCTTGAGTGGCTCTTATTTTAACTTTATGAAAACATAAACCTATTTGCTTTCTACGCTTGAGCTGTGTATGGTCTGTGAAAATGTCTAATGAAGTCTAGTGGACAAACAAGGTTAAAAGCTTAGAATTTTTGGATAATGATATTAAATACTGTTGAAAATATGGAACATATGTTATATCTTAGAGATAAGACTTGCCCATGTTATGAAATTGCTAGTACAATTCTCTATTTTTTTTCTCATTATAATTTGCTGTCAGCTTTTGTAGTGTAATATTTCAACATAAAAATTATTATGTCATACACTTTTTTTAAATTTTGTACCCCGGAGGGGGACCAGATTTGAATTTCAAAATAGTTAAAATGTTATGGAGGCATGAGCAAAGCCAAATGCATATAAGCTTTCTTTTAAAAGGAAATAGACTGATGAAAATAGGACAAACATCTGAAAGCTTAAATATAATATGCTGTTTAAAGAACTAGCCTTCTAAAGAGAGCTATCTCTAAATATTACACCAAACTCACAATCCACTCCAGCATCTTGCTCACCCTCCGCCTCTCATCCTTCTAACCCCATTACTATGCTTTTGCTATTACAAAAAAATAAAAATAAAATAAAAAATAGCTATGTTATGAACTCCAACAAAGAGCTTGTAATGGAAGTAGTATCTTACAAAACATCTCACAAAAATCCATCTGTATCAGAAAATATTTCACACTCATTGACCACATATTCTACATTGCCACATTTCTAATTCTGTCCACATTAGGATAAATGCCATCTCTTCAGGGGTAGCATCCACCTCATATCATTTCCTGCCACCCACAAATAAACCTACTGTAATTGTTTTTGTTGTTGTTATGTGCCATGGAGTTGGCCCCAACTCATAGAGACCCCTCCTTTGATTGCCAAGGCAGTATCACTAAGGAAGTAGATTGCCCAACCTTCCTTCCAAGGAGTGGCTGGTGGGTTTGAACTGCCAACCTTCTGGTTAGCAGTCAAGGGCCTTAGGCACTATGCTACCAATGGATAACAACTGTTAGATTCTTTTGCTCTACCCTTGCTGAGTGCTCAGGAACTCTGGTGGTACAATGTTAAGCACACAGCTGTTAACCCAAAGGTCAATGATTCTAGCCCACCAACCAGCCTCTCTGAGGAAGAAAGGCGTGGCAGTCTGTTTCTGACAATATAAGCCCTATAGAGTAGTTCTACTCTGTCTTAATATGGTCACTAAGAGACTGAATTGATTCTATGACAACAGGTTACTTACTACTGCAACCTTGTATTCCCATATAATTCCCTGTCTTTCTTGAGATGCCACTTGCCTTCTGTCCTCCTTCAACTTAGAAGAATGGAAGCCTATCATCTGAAAGGCAGATAAATAAGAATGCTAAGGCAAATGGAACAGGGACATGCATAAGTTAGAAATGAAATAATAGGGAAAATAAAAAAGAAGCTTCACACTTAGAAACATTTAAAAGATGAATAATGCAATAGTATGTAAATATAATATTGTCTTAATATACAGGGAGGTTGAAAATTAATTCATATGAGACCACATCATACTATTCTCTTGAAAAAATAGTGAAATTTGTAAGAATGGAGTTCTAGTATGTTAGCATTTCAGAATATAACCTGATTACTGTTGGGATCTCTAATGGCTTCTCTTTAAATCATGGACTACAGAAAAACATTAACAGATGCAAAGCTGGAGGAATGCCTCATTACTAAATCCTAAGTGGTGTTGCTTCAGTGCACTTCAGGCTGCTTTAAAAGACGTTACTATTTAGTTGAGATAGGGGAGAATGGCTAAGAGAGGTTTTTGGTCTTTTTTTGTTTTGTTTTCTTTTTGGTACACAATGAAAATGTCATATATATACCTTTTGTATGTGGGTGCATTTCTGGGCATTTCCAGAGCAATATGACATGACAATTCTAAAACCATCTTCTCCCTCAAGGATAGGAGTCAGAGTTGAAAAGAGACATGTAGATACTATTGGTCTTTCATGTACTTCTGGATGACAGTTTTTGTTACTAGCCCATGGAAGAAGTGCTTATGGAAAAAAAAAAAAAAAATTACAAAAGCTTCCTCCAAATTGTGCTTCAGATCATATCTAGCATGCCCAAAGTCTATTGAATAAGAATGTTGTTGTTATGTGCCGTTGAGTCGGGCCCAACTCATAGCAACACCTCCTTTTGTTTCTGAGGCAGTACCACTATGGAGTAGATTACCCAACCTTCCTTCTGAGGAGTGGCTGGTGGGTTTGAACCCTCAGCCTTCTGGTTAGCAGTCAAGTGCCTTAGGCACTACGCTACCAGAGCTCCTGAATAAACGATAGACTTCAACCTCAAATATAACATGATCACCAACTTCTGACAAATATCTAACCTAACATTTTTATGTCTAAATTAGAGTATTAATATTAGTATATTATTTTCAATGTTAGAGTTACAATGCACATTGTCCTTACCTATTTTAGCTTATCTGATTTAATAGTCAGGACACTGCAGCAGGAAGTTACCATGGGAGTGAATTCATTAGAATTACAGGTTTTGAGGATTCCCAATAACAATATGATCTTGAGGGCAGGAGGCAATATGCATTTACTGTTGTAGACATCACACTTGGAATTTTATATGCAACAATGTAGATAAGAGTCTGTCTCCTGCTTTGCACTGGTCAGAGACTACCTTAATTACTGTGCTCAGCATAGAGCCAAAGAGAGAACATAGGCAAGTTATTAGAAGACACAGTCCTTAAAGATAACCTGAATGATGTAGGAATTCAGCCCAACTTGATATGAGAGGAGGTGGAGATGTGCAGCATGAAGAAAAATAAAACTCTTCAAATATTTTCAGTATAACAATTGCATGAAATATGAAATTTTTTCTTTATATTCCTGAGTGAGAGAGTTGATGATTATAAGAATATTAGTTTTTATTTAATATTTGGAAAAGCAAAGAAGAAAACTTACTGTCTACTGTAAAAAGTCAAGGAAAGGTACACATCCAGGAAGAAGCATTCTTTGAAGTTTACCAGGGTGAGAGGGGATGTTGTTATTGTTGTTAGGTGCCAATGAGTCAGCTCTGACTCATAACAATCTTATGTCCAATAGAACAAAACACTGCACCATCTTGTGCCAGCCTCACAATCCTTGGTATACTTGATGCCATGATTGCAACCACTGTGTCAATCCATCTTGTTGAGTGTCTTCACCTTCTTCACTGATCCTCCACTTTACCAAGCATGATGTCTGTTTTGGATACCCAGTGCTACTTTGACAAGGATATACCACAAATGGGATGGCCTTAACAAATAGGAGTTTATTATCTTACAGTTTGGAAGCTAGAAATCCAAGTTCCAGGTGCCAGGCTCTAGTTGCTGGATGAAAGCCAACCTCAACCTTGGCCTTTAGCTCTGCCTCCTGCTCCCAGCCTACTAAAGCTAGAAGCCTTTCTTCACTCAGCTGCTGACTGCTGAGACTGACAAGCCAAAGGCTGGCAAGTAATAAGGCACTGTCTCGATATTACCAAACCACATGGCAGCCATTAATTCAAGTCCAATGAAAGTCCCAAGATTGGCAGAGCATGGAAGCCTGCTGAAAAACGATATGACTACATGCAGGGTTCAAGTATGCCATAAGCTGGAGACCACTCCCAAAGCTATTCCTTACATAGGAGAAGCAGACCCCATACCCAAAGCAGCAACTCAGCTGCTCCAATAGATTCCACCATGGAGTTAATTAGCAATCTCACCACGGAGAATAACTATATTCAGCTGCCCAGCCACATAACCAGGCCTAGCCAAATTGACACACAAACTTAACCACCCCAGTATCCTTCTTCAGGAAATGGTCCTTTGTTACAACATGACCAAAGTAGATAAGATGAAGTCTGGCCATTCTCACTTTCAAGGAACATTCCACATGCACTTCCTCCAGAACAGATCTTTTAGAACTTCTGGCAGTCTATGGTACTTTTGATATTCGTTGCCAATGCCACAAATCGAAAATACCATCTCTTCTTTGCTTTTCCTTATTCATTTTCCAGCTTTCACATGCATACAAGGTGACTGAAAATTCCATGGCTTGGGTTAGGCACCCCTTAATCTTCAAAGACAGGTAGGAGAGGTTTCCAACAGGGAGAAAAACGTGTCTGTCGGTTTGTCCTACCGTGGTGATGTGTAGATGTGAATTTTGAGGGTGAGCCACTGGTGTTTCAAACACAGTGGGATGCACATGGTGCACAGGTATCAGCCCAGCTTACAGACTGAGACAGACTAGGAAGAAGGAAGAGGCCATCCACTTCTCAAAGAATTGGCCAGGGAAAACCTTATGAATAGCAAAGAAACA
>NW_006921815.1:1908924-1909709 GCF_000298275.1 Orycteropus afer afer
TCTGAAACTTGCCCTTGAGCAGAGAGTAGCTAAAGCAAATGGAAGAAATGACAAGATAAAAGAGGTGAACAGAAGAGTTCAAAGAGCAGTTCGAGCAGACAAAACTAATTACTATAATGAAATGTGCAAAGACCTGGAGTTTGAAAACCAAGAGGGAAGAACACGCTTGGCACTTCTCAAGCTGAAAGAATTAAAGAAAATATTTAAGCCTCGAGTTGCAATATTGATAGATTCTATGGGCAAAATATTGAATGATGCAGGAAACATCAAGAGAAGATGGCAATAATACACAGAGTCACTGTACCAAAAAGAACTGGTTGATTTTCATCCATTTCAGGAAGTGGCATATGATCTAGAACCAATGGTACTGAATGAGGAAGTCAAAGCTGCAATGAAAGAATTGGTGAAGAACAAGGCTCCTGGAATTGATGGAATATCCATTGAGATATTTCAACAAATGGATGTCTCTTTGGAGGCACTCACTCAGTTATGTCAAAAGATTTGGAAGACAGTTACCTGGCCAACTGACTGGAAGAGATACATATTTGTACCCATTCCAAAGAAAGGTGATCCCACAGAATGTGGAAATTACAGAACAATATCATTAATATCACATGCAAATAAGATCTCACTGAAGATAATTCAAAAACGTTTGAAGCAGTATATTGACAGAGAACTTCCAGAGGTGCAAGCTCGATTCAGAAGAGGATGTGGAACAAGGGATATCATAGCTGTTGTCAGATGGATCTTGGCTCAAGGCAAAGAATACCAGAAAGATGTTTACT
>NW_006921815.1:1909809-1910294 GCF_000298275.1 Orycteropus afer afer
AAAGATGTTTACTTGTGTTTTATTGACTATGCAAAGGCATTTGATTGTGTGGATCATGACAAATTATGGATAACATTGAGCAGAATGGGAATTCCTGAACACTTGATTATACTCTTGAGGAACGTGTACCTTGACCAGGAGGCTGTTGTTCAAACGGAACAAGGGGACACTACATGTTTTAAAATCAAGAAGGGAGTGTGTCAGGGTTGCATCATTTACCCACACTTACTCAATCTATATGCTGAGCAACTAATCTGAGAATCTGGACTATATGAAGAAAAATGTGGCATCAGGATTGGAGGAAGAATCATTAACAACCTGAGATATGCAGATGACGCAACTTTGCTTGCTTAAAGTGAGGATGACTTGAGGCACTTAGTGAAGAAGGTTGAAGAATGCAGTCTGCAGTATGGATTACGTCTCTATATAAAGAAAACAAAAATCCTCACAACTGGACCAATGAGCAGCATCACAATAAATGGAGA
>NW_006921815.1:1910819-1944142 GCF_000298275.1 Orycteropus afer afer
AATAATGGGCTCAAGTATAGCAGGGATCATGGAGCTAGAGCAGGATCGGGCAGTGTTTCATTCTGCTGTGCATGGGGTCGCTATGAGTCGGAAACGACTTGATGGCACCTAACAACAACATAACAACAATCTTCAAAGAGATGTCTTTGTTCTTTAGCACTTTAAAGAGGTCTTTTATTGCAGATTTCCCCAGTGCAATACATTGTCTTCTTTCTTGACTGCTGCTGTTGATGGTGGAACCAAGTAATGTGAAGTATTTGACAACTTCTGACTTCCCTCCATTTACTCTGGAAGGGGAAGGGAGAGTAAATCTCTAACTGGAGGGTGAACCAAAACAACACCCTGCCATTGAGTCGATTCCAACTCATAGCAACCCCCTTTGAATTTTGAAGCCATAAATCTTTACAGAAGTAGATTGCCCAGTCATCCTTCTGTGGAGTGGCTGGTGCATTAGAACTGCCAAGTTTCTGGTTATCAGTCAATGCTTTCAGCACTGTGCCACTAGAGCTCACATATTAACTTGGGTGCAGGGAGGGCAATATACAATAAGGGGGAGATCAGTACAAAATGATCAAGGCAAGGACCACATTGGGAAGAGCACAAGAGCGAAAGGCAACAATATGTACACAATCCTGCAATAACTGTAATAGCAGTAATAACAATAATCTACAAGTGGATATAGATAAACATGCAAGCTGACCTGTTGTGAGTAGGTGAATGGGACTAGACACACACATATATATGCATTTGACAGAAAATATCTCTAGATATGTATTTATATGTATTGCAAATATATCTATAAATACAGAAGAGAAGAGGAAGCAAAGTAATGAAAATTTCCTAGCCATAACCAAACACCTTAACATAAAAAGTTGCTAGGCCTGAGGGCTCAAAACCATAGTCTCAGGGGACATCAAAGTCAATTGGCACAATAGTCCACAAAAGTAATGTTCTACTCCCTACTTTGGTGAGTAGTGACTAGGGTCCTAAAAGATTCTGAGTGGAAATCTTAAATCCAACTATCAATCTCTACCATTTCGATTGAAGGAGAGTGAAGAAAATCAAAGAAATAAGGAGGCAACTAGTCCAAAGGACTACATGAACCTTAGCTTCCATGACACTGAGACCAGGATCTTGCCTGGCTATAACTGCTTACCACTCTGAAAGGGATCACAATAAATGGTCCTGGATAGAGTGAGAGAAAAATGTGGACCAAAGCTTCAAAAACAGAAACACAAAACCACTGCCATCAAGTTGATCCCAAGTCATAGCCACAAACTCAAATTCATAAAAATGTCAACCTTACTTGTCTGATAGAGACTGGTAAAATCTGAGACTGTGGTGCTCCAACACATTTCAAGCCCAAACTCACCTCTTTCAATAAACAGGCATCTAAGGTGAACAATAACACCAGGGAGGTGGGTGCACAATCTTTGGAACTCTCAACTATGCAGGATCAAGGGGGCAGCATTTGCCCAGGGATAAAGATCCAATGACTATTTTATTGGACAATTCTGGTCCAAGAAGACCTCTTTAAACTGTTAAAGAGCAATGATCTCACTTTGAAGACTAAGGTGTGTCTGACCCAAGTCATGGTTTTTTCAATAGCCTCATATTCATGTGAAAGCTGAACAATAAATAAGGAAGACCAAAGAGGAAGTGATGTATTTGAATTGCAGTGTTGGTGAAGAGTACTGAAAATACCATGGACTCCCAGAAGAAGGAACAAACCTGTCTCAGATGAAACTTGGCTGGAATGCTTCTTTGAAGTGAGAATGTCAGACTTCTTGACATGTACCTTGAACATGTTGTCAGAAGGGAGCAAAAAAAGAAAAGACAAACCAAACTCACTGCCATCGAGTCAGATCCAACTCATAGCAACCACTCTTTGAGTTTCCAAGGTGATATCACTATGGAAGTAGAATGCCCAATCTTTCTTCTGAGGAGTGGTTTGTGGGTCTGAACCGTCAGGCTTCTAGTTCGCAGTCAAATGCCTTAGGCACTACATCACCAGAACTCCTAGTCCCTGGAAAAGGACTTGGTTAAGTAGAGGGTCTGCAGACAAAAAGAAGACTCTCCATAGGATGGATTGACATAGAGGCTACAACGATGGGGTCAAGCATAGCAAAGATTGAGGGGATGGCTCAGGATGGGACAGTGTTTCTTTTCTTCACAGGGTAGCTATGATTCAGAGCCAACTCTTCAGCACCTAACCACACCAACAACAAAGCTCAGAAGGCAGAAGGGAATAGGAAAGGAGGAATACAAACAGGAAACACTGGGAGGAAGAGGTAAGAGTGCTTTTTATCATGTGGGAATTGTAATCAATGTCACAAAACAAAATGCGTATGAATTTTTAAATGGAAACCAATTTGCTCTGTAAACTTTCACCAAAATCACAATTAACAGTTAGAAAATAAAAAGTATCTTCAGTAAGAGTGAATTTTCCTTCCCTGTAAGTATTCAAATGTGATGTGAAGGACTATGTGGGAGAAGTAGAAAGAACATATACATCAGATGCCCTGTATGGATTGCCACAGACCAGAAAAGTAGACCTGGGAAGAATTAAGTGAGTGTCTATATAGCCGATGGCAACATTGCCTAATTCACAATTTGTCCAGAGGTAGTAATGATAATGCTAAAGGATTTCTATTACTGCACTTCTTTATATTGATTTATCTTTTACATTGATTCATATTACCAAAACCAAAAGGAAGAAGGAGAGAAAGTACATAAAAAAGGAAGGAAGGAGGGGATGAAGGGAAGAAAGGAGGAAGAAACAAAGAAAAGGAAGAAAAAGAAAGAAGGGAGGAAGGGAGCAAAACTTATCACCAGAGTCATCAATTAATATAGTTTTCCTTTGAGTAAAATTTTCTGGAATTTCTAGGTAAGAAATACAAGACTAAATCTAATATATTGCTCTGTACAGTTTCAGTAATTCTTCAGATTATGCAAATCAATCTTTTATTATTTATATTTTATTGAAAACTAATGAAATAGTTACCTAGGAATTTCATCAATGATACTTGCATTATGTCAAAGAGCAGCCATACAGGCATAGTGAAATTGCTAAAGAACATTTGTAGCATCAGGCTGGTCAAAACATTAAAAATAGAATGCTAATATTTTACTATACATAACCTATTTTGCATAATTTAAATAAAGTTGGAAATCTTAAGTTCTATTGTGTTCATCATTGTTAACATTTGCAACTAGTCATAATAGAATTATGAAATTGTACTATCTATTTTGCTTCAATATATTCCACTATCAAACAAAGAAATTTGACACTGCTGCTTTTAAAAGATTCTAATATATTCTTTTTTCCTAAACAAATAACACAAAAGTCAAATTCTCTAAAGGTACTCTTTTTTCCTTTAATTTGTAGAAATAGAAATGGTAATGCTAATGTATATATTGAACATGTGAGGAATAATTATTTAGTATATCTGCTAAATACTTCTAATTACAAAGCTAAATTATAACCATAGCAGTTAAGTCCTAATTGATTTCTGATTTCCATGTACATCTTGCCTCCACATTCATTGTCAGAATGGACAAGATTCTATTTAGTTACTTGATTTACTGATATCACATCATTTAATTTTCTTTTGTTGTTTGAATTTATGCTCCCATTAATGAATGTCTTTCAAATTCATTTAACCATTTCTCCTGTATGGCAGAAAATATAGACACATGTTTTGAATTAGTTCAAAATATGAAAGTTTACTTTCATCACATTATTAAATTACAAATCAGAAGCTCAGGAATAAAATCCAGGAATTACCAATTTCTATTTAATTTGCATCCTCACAGCATGGTGTTGTCTCTCTCTTGCAAATTTTCATGAAATTGTAAATTTTCTGGTCTCACCCCATTCCTTTTTAGGTGTGGCTCATCAAAGATTAAGCAAAGGCTAAAATCCACCAGCCACTCCTCAGAAGGAAGATGGGGCAATCTACTTCCGTAGTGATACTGCGTCGGAAACCCAAGGAGGGGTCGCTATGAGTTGGGTGCGACTCGACGGCACATAACAACAACAACAACAAACTAAGTTTAAGGGCTCTGGCGTAGTGCCTAAGGCATTTGACTGCTAACCAGAAGGCTGGCAATTCAAACACAGCTGCCACTCCTCGAAAGGAAGGTTGGGCAATCTACTTCCATAGTGATACCACCTCAGAAACCCAAGGAGGGGTCACTATGTGTCAGATCTAACTCGACAGCAGTGAGTTTGGTTTATTAAACTAAGTTTGTGAAGAAACGCCATGTAGTTACATCAACCAAGTTTTGGAGACTTTATCATTAGGCATTGCTTTTACAGAGGGCAATAGTGGTTCAGAAGTCACTCCTTCCATATTAGAGAACTGGGTTTGAATTCTGACCAATGCACTTCAAGTGCAGCCACTACCCAGTTTATTGTTGCTATGATGCTGAACATGTTTCAATGAAGTTCCTAAGAAACACAGACTAGGAAGAAAGGTCTCACAATCTATTTCCAAAATTAACCAATGAAAATTCTATGGATTACGAAAGAATACTGTCCAGTACAGTGGTAGAAGAAGAGCTCCTTTGGTTGGAAAGCACATAAAATACACAGTGGACTCAACATACCAATAATCTTGAAGGCGGCCTAGGACTGAGCAACCTTTTTCTGTTGTCCCTTGGGTCTCCGTGAGTTGGAGGTGACTTGGTAGCAACTAACAACAAATTAAGAATCAAGATATGTCCTTGTAAAGCCCTTTCCAAAAGTTTGTTAAAATTTATGCTGTCGTCTACAGACTTAAAGATGCATAGGACTAGTTTAAACGAGAAGCAAAATTCACACCAGCCAGAGAAGAGTCTGTGAAGATGCACATAAAATTACAACACTCTGAATTCTCTTAGCATAGGGATTGGAGTTGTATCAATATAATCTTCTTACTGCTAACTTCAAATGAGTCATACTATCCTTCAAAATGAGTCATATCTAAGACTTACAGAACAGTGTTTCCACCCACTTCAGGCAAATTACTTAACCATTTTATAATCAGCCTTCTCATCTGTAAAACTGGGATAACAATTTCTGACATAAAGCTGCTATAAGGATTGAATAAGTGAATGGGTATACAACAACTGAATAAATGTTAAATGATTGAATGTGTGGGTTAACTAAGTTCATGAGCTTGAATCATTCTCAGCTATTTGTCTTTACCGCACATGAATTATGTTATTAATTCAGTTCATAGTCCCTCAGTCTTTTTTAGTCATTAGAGCAAGGTATTGACTAATACTTAAAAGTACATATTCAGAATTAATGCATACACAAATTTTTTGAAGATGACATGCTCTATTTTTTATGCTACAAAATAAGTCATATTTGCTAAAATAATATAAAGCTATAAATAACCAGGTATCTAACTATTTAGCAGATTAATGGTCATGTTTTCATGGTGTAGCAAAGAAATTTCGTCTCAGAGAAATACAAATAGAAAGGAGATTTTAGCTTTTCTAACATTGATATGACCAAATTAGTTGAAGCATATGCAGTTTTACTTAAATGACCTAAAGTAAGAAAGATTGCACACCAATTTCCCTTTGCTTTGGGCAAAATATGTTCATACAGTGAAATTTATTCTGAGGTTGACTGCAATTTAGCAAACTATAAGACCATAGCTCAGATTGTAGGTAAATAAAGCATTTAAAGAGTGACACGTCTGAGAAAAGCAAGGAAGATCAATAAGAATGTACACAAACGAATTCAGTGCAGTGGGGGAAGACAAGCCAATGTCATTTCCTAAAGAACAACTAATACAGATGAGAGAGGGGGAAATATCATGTACGTGAAGACTATGTATGTAAACAACGAAAGTTCTTTGGTGTAGCTTAATGTTTTTAGTTTATTTTTTCCTATTATTTCTAATTAAATAATTATTTTCACTCTCAGTGGGCATTGCGTATACACATAAAAATAATATTTCCTAGTACAGAACATTTTTTTTTATCAGAATACATATATTTGAAAATGAGTTTTGGAAGATACAACACTTTGAGCTTGAAGACTCCAAACTGAAGAGCTCCCTCAGAGGGATCTGAACCTGGTCTATAAATATCTTCAAGGTAACTGTGCCACTAAGGGAAGGACATCATTCATAATGTTAGAAGATAGAAGGACACAGAACAATGGCCTGCAGCTAAAGAAGAAGAAAAATAACTTTTCTTGTTATTTTAAAAGTTCTTAAGGCTGAGGTCAACTGGTTTGAAACACTTGCAGACAAGGGCACAGCAGTGATTGCTGTTGATTGTCAAGGACAGGTTGTTAAAGGTATTAGCACCAGTGGTGAAGACGGCAAATTAGGATATGGATTATCCTTAGCATTTTTGCTGTTGTTATGTGTTGTCCAGTAGATTTTGACTCATGGTGACCTGGTAGGACAGAGTAGAATTGCCCCATTGTGATTCCAAGGCTGTAAAACTTTTAGGAAGTAGACTGCCACATATTTCTCTTTCAGAAGCAACTGATAGGTGCAAACCAATGACGTTTAGGCTAGTAGGCTAGCACTACACCATTGACCACCAGAACTTCTTCCTTAGCATTACAGAGATTGTTAATGGGACTGGAAATATGAGTGAGGCAAAGCAAATATACCTTCATGAATCATCCCCTTTTACCTATAGGCTAAGTGTACTCCGGGTTAAAGTTCCTAACAACCACACCTTAAGTAGTACAAATAGTCCTTCTTTTATGTAGATGGAAACAAATCCAGACTCCTTAGCAATTTTATGTTCTGTCTCTACTCAAAGTTACCTTTTATAGGAAAACAGCTCAAATATATATATTCTGTTTCTAAAAGTAACAACCCCTACTACAAACATCCAGCGAAATCAGGATTACCCTTATTTTAACCACCCAAAGGCAGTTATCATGAACATTTTAGTTTATATTTCCCTACATTTTTACTAATCACAGACAGACTCATGCATACTACACACTGCATTTTAACTCATTCTCTTAGTTAATATAAGAAGGGCATAATCCACATTAACAAGATAATACATTTGGGTCAGAGTCAGAAGTGGCTGAGTTGAAAGTGGAAAAAGAATGAGAGAAACCAGCTCATCAATTTTCCTTACAGCTGCAAATTTTGGCTCTGAGTAGTCTGTGAAGGAGAGTGGAGGATGCATGTTAAGATGTTGCCAAATACCTCCAGTGAGGCAATAACACAGTATATTCATTTATTCCTTCAGCAAACACATGCTGAGTGGCAACCAGGAGTTGGCCGCGTGTGAGAAGCTGAAGGATATCAACATGGTGACAGGGCCCTGCCTTCAAGGGCTTCTCTCTGCTCCCTCACCCCACTATTGACTCTGAGATGGCAGCAAACTTCTTTTATTCATTTTTGTCACTAACATATAGCAGAGTCTGGGTATGTTGCTAAATGACCCGAATTAAAAACAGACACACATGTGACCAATTTCTTGAAGTGGAGTGTGACAGTGTGATAATTATTGCAATGGGGAGCTCATTCAAAATTCAGCAGAGATACAAAAAGTCTGGAGTATGGGTTTGAAAAAACCTTCCCAAAGTTGGAAAGAAATCTAGTTAATTTTCAAGTCACAAGGAGATTAGATGTGGTAATTCATATGTTCACAAATCAATTTCCAGATCTACAGTTTAGTTATAAGGCATACCTTAGATATCGATCAGTTCATCAAAAATCTTTGAACATTTTGTTTCAATAAAACTAGGTATCTGTCCATCTTATCAATGGCATTTTTTCAAGAGATTTGATGATAGTTGTAGGCAGAAGAGTAATCTTCCATTCAGTGCAGGTCTGTAATAATAGTTCATACATACCTATTTCTATACATTCTATAAGGTACCCAGGTAGCACAGTGGTTAAGCATTTGGCTATTAACCAACAGGTGGGTGCTTAGCATCCAACAATGACTTTGTTTGCAGGGGGCAGGGAGGCCCTGGCGATCTGCTCCCCTAAAGATTTGATTACAGCCTAGGAAACACCATGGGACAGTTCTCCTCTATTCTATGAGGTGGAATTGATTCCAAGGCATACAACAAAATCACCTTTCAGTCAATGGAGTAAAATGAGTTTATTATTGATTCAATGATAAGACAAAGTAAAACACATTTAATACCTTCTAGTTGTAAGAGTTTAGGAGCTTTGGTAGCTTAGTGCCTATAGCACTTGACTGCCAACCAGAAGGCTGGCGGTTCAAACCCCCCAGCCACTCTTCAGAAGGAAGAGTGGACAATATACTTCCACAGTGATACAGCCTCAGAAGCCCAAGGAGGGGTCTCTATCAGTCGGGTCCAACTCGACGGCACATAACAACAACTGGTGTAAGAGTTTAGTAAGTGTTGACTCCATCTTTTTCAAAATCAAAGTAGATCTGAAAGACTTTCTTTTGAAAGCTTTGTGCTTTAAAACCAAGGCACTCACAAATGCATTAAGTGATTATATCAAAAACACTGACAATATGGAAAGAGGCTTCAAGAAAAGCTCTGCCAGATCAAGGTTGTTGTATTTTAATAACGTCTGAGATTCATTAGAGTTTATGTTTCTTCCTTCTCTCATATATAGTATCACAGACTACGGAAACAAGGCAAAAATGAATTATGGTGGCATAGTATCTAAGGCATTTGACTGCTAACCATAAGTTCGGTGGTTCAAACCCACCAGCCTCTCTGCTGAAGGAAGATGAGGCAATCTACTTCCACAAGATTTACCACCTTGGAAACCCAATGGGGAGAGCTATGAGTCAGTATGGATGGACTTGATGGTGATGAGGTTTTTTTTTTTTTTTTTCTTTTTGTTTTGGAAACAAGAGAAGTAGAATGAAAAGCTGATTTAGTCAGTGAGCAGATTTCTGACTGTTTTATTATTATTATTTTCAACAATGCTACTTATTGTATTCAATTAATATTTACAGTTAGCTTATAGGAAGACAATTATAATGGCAGATTTCTTTTGGGTTATATTTTTATAGATATTAATGACATACATTTTTCTTCTCTATAAATTTTCCTTTTCATTTAAGTAGGCATATTTAAATATGTTCTTTCTGATTACTTGTTCTGTTGTTGTTGTTGTTATGTGCTGTCAAGTCAGACCCGACTCATAATGACCCCTCTTTGGGTTTCCGAGGTAGTATCACTACGGAAGTAGATTGCCCCATCATCCTTCCAACGAGTAGTTGGTGGGTTTAAACTGCCAGCCTTTTGGTTAGCAGTCAAGTGTCCTAGGCACTATGCTACCAGAGCCCCCATTACTTGCTCTAGTGTAAGAAAATACTAGGGTATAATGTAAGCCATATTTATTATCCAGATGTTTATATTTTGGTAAATCTTCACTTCACAGAGTCATTGAATCCAGTGAAATATTGTGGTACTGGTAGGTATAAAAACTCCAATGAATAAAAGAATTCAACAGGCCCTTCCGAGGAATATATAGAGAGAAATTTGTCAAAAACCACTGCCTGGGAATTTATGATAGCATGATATCTCAGCCTTGAGGAAATTTACCTGAGGTAAATGGAGCAGAGGTCCTTACAAAGCAATATAAATTCTTAATAGATTTTATTGTAAATGTGGTATCATATTTGATGTCTTAAATGAAACTCCTTTTTGGGAAAGCTATTGTTTAAAAGTTTTTCAATATATAAAATTAGAGAAATTAAGGTCAAGAAATTAATTATTCTGAAAGGCAATTGGGGAAGTACCTTATTAGGTATCAATCAGGTTGTAGTAGGGAAGAAAATTCAGACTGTAGAAGAAATGCCAAAGAAGTGTGATAGGAAAGCTATCTTTTGTCACTGATGCTTAAAGAATATCAGGAGGAAAAAAGAGCAGAGCAGAGGAACAAAAAACAATTGATGGAGATGAACGGACAAAGTTCTAGACTGTTAACAGTCTCTGGACAACTCCATGATTCCGTCACAGGTAAACACATGACTGGAGTCATGAGAGAAAGCTAGAAGGTAGAATTGTGCCATCCAAAGAAACCAAACTCACTGTAGTTGAGCCGGATCCGACTCATAGCGACCTCTCCTTCGGTTTCTGAGGAGGTATCACCACAGAAGTAGATTGCCCAATCTTCCTTCCAAGGAGTGGCTGAGGGGGGGTTGAACCACCAGCCTTCTGGTTAGCAGTCAAATGCCTTAGGCACTATGCTACCAGAACTTCCGAATTGTGCCACAGTGGTTAGAGAATAAAAATTTTTGTCAGTGGGGGCCTCGTATTGCTATGATATTGAACAGATTTCAACAGACGTTCCAGACTAAGGTGGATTAGGACGAAAGGCCCTGGCAATCTACTTCCAATAATCAGGCCATCATGCACGGAGTTGTCATAAGTCAGCAGCCACCAGCAATAACAATGTGATTAGAATGAGGAGGAAATGGTGAATGCTACTTAGTCTAAGTAGTTATTTACTAAATGGCACCCCACTGGCCTATATAAGTTCACTAGGCTCCCCAATGTGCTTTAATTACTCCCCGGACATAAATCGGGCACACCAAGAAAATATAGCTCAATGCCCTTAGGAAGATGCCTAATAAACTACAAGAAGTAAATTTTGAGCTGGGAAAGTCCTATATAGTATAAATCATATAAATGACAGGCTTGGGGCCAGAACAATATTAAAATTCTACTGTTCTTAGTAATCTGTGAAATGAACGGGATGCTTAAGCAGGTAATTCCATTTGAAATGGAAGACAAAGCAACATATATTTTAATCAACACACTTACTAAATGTCAATTAGAATTTTCATCAACTAAATTATATCAGACTAACTTGCGATAGCAAGCTTGCCAAATGTTAATTAAAAGAATAATCATTAACTATTAGTTTAATTTTAGTGCCTGTGCAGTTTTAAAATTTTTGTATTTATGATTACCAAGCAATTAATATCTCTGTATATTTTCATCAGTGTTTTTTAAAATCTAACTAACCTTAACATACAAAAATGCTCTTGTGAAAATTATCTTCAATTAACATGTAATTAAGATCTAATGAAAACTTTCCTTATTTTTCAAGCTATTTATTTCATAAACAAATCTAGAGATCAAAGAGTAATGCTTGCATGTTAATATCAATAATTAAATTTATATACTGCTGAAATGGTTCCTATTCTTAATAAAATTACTGGATGCAATCTTTTTAAACATATATATCCTCTCATAGGAGCTCTGGTGGTGTAGTGCTATGGCATTTGACTGCTAACCAGAAGGATGGTGATTCAAACCCATCAGCCACTCCTCGGAAGGAAGATTGGGCAAGCTACTCCTACAGAGATACCTCCTTGGAAACCTAAGGATATACTCTCATATTAAAAAGCATCTCTTAATTGATTTAAAGTAGTAGATGATCTAAGCTACAATCTATTGTAATATTATAATTCTTATCACTGGAAATTAAGTGTATTACTGTATATATTGTTATGCAGTATTAAAAATAACATTAACATATTGATCTTATTCCAATTTGTCCACATTTCAATAGGATAAAATATGGTTTGTTGTTTTTATATACTCTCAAATAATAATTATTTTTTCATAAATTAAATATTAAATATGTTGTTGTTATGTGCTGTTGAGTCGGACACGGCTCATAGTGACCCCTCCTTGGGTTTCCGAGGCAGTATCACTATGGAATTAGATTGCCCCGTCTTCTTCTGAGGAGTGGCTGGCTGGTGGGTTTGAACCACCAGACTTCTAGTTAGCAGTCAAGTGCCTTAGGCACTATGCTACCAGAGCTCCCAATATTAAATACAGTGCTGATTAAATAAGTATTTTCCTTGGTTAAAAGGTGAAGAATGTTAATAAGACATTCACAACTAGAACTTCACTTCAGCAAAATTAACTAACCTTTGTTTGGATAAATTTTGCTTGAAACCAATAGCACAATCAAATAGTCATTATGTAGGATCAAGAAGCAACAACTAATTTTCTAAGCCTAAGAGTGAATTATGGTAAAGATGAAAGAATTGGATTCAATGTCACTTTAAAGTAGATATGCAAAATAAAACTATATAAAATAACAAGACAGTTTGTGAAAAATGGTAGAAATTTCAAGAATTGTACCAAAATCTGTAATGAAGCCAATTTGATCATAAGTTCCTTTTTGTGGAATGATCTTTGTAAGATTCACTGCAATCCTCTTTAATCTTACAAAATATTTCCTGGGAAATTTTAACATCTACAAGCATTCTGGATTCTACACAGAAAATGCAACATCTTGGGTAATTTTAGTCCTTATTCTCAACTGAATTTTAATATTACAAAGTAAGTTCAAAGTAAATTGTCCTTTATATTTGATCTAAGTGGCTATGCATTTCCTGGATTGGCAAGCTATTATATATTCATTTGTTTAAATTCTGCCTTCTTGCACCTAAAATTAGTGTACATTACAATCATTTCCCTGTTTTGTTCAGTGTTGCATCATTAGTCCAAATCGATGTTTGAGACATCGTGGGTGATCAACACTTGATAAGCAGAAAAATGTATAAGTAATAATAACAACAACAACAACAACAAAAAAAAAAAACCACAAAACCTCTGAAATATTGTGGCAACAAAAATCACCAAATATATATTTTATATGCTCATAAACTTAAGATATATGTAGATTTAAAAATAGTTGGAACATACACTAACAATGATATTCAGCATTTTAACTTTATTTGTAAGCTTTTTTCCAATGTGCTAAAAATATTCCTTTTCCAATACTAAGCCATAATTCATTATTCCTTTAGAAATGCTGTGGGTCAGGCTTTAAGTTTAAAGCAAAGAAGAAAGTATATAAAAAATAATTAAATATTGGGAAAATGTTATAATGAAGTACAAAAAGTATGCTGGGAGAGCCCAAAGAAGGGAATGGCTAAGTTTTCCTGGAAATCAGTATAGGCTACAGTAGAAGTGAGGTTTCATTTACGATTGTAAGGATCAATTAGAGTTTGTGGAAATCATGTCAGTCAAGAAAATCATTCCAAGGAAATCACAGAAGGTGCAAAGGAATGTATAATATGGTTTGGGAAACTATTAATTTTCTCAATAAGAGTTAATTCAGGATATATTAAAAGGAGGTGTGACAGCATCTAAGGCTGTAAAGATACTTGCAAATGAAAAATGGAATAGAAGTGGAAATTGTGCCTTTGACAAGCAATTCAGTACATATCTAGGTCCTATTAAGTTAAAATCCATTTTGAAAAAACTCAAAACAGGATATATAACTCCTTAAATGTCATGACCACAGTAGGTATTATTGCATTATCTTGAGCATATAAATCTGTTATTAAATGGAAAGTACTAGGGTTTTATCAAAGCCACTAATTCAGTATAAAAGTTTTATCATAATATTTGCATTAGAAGCATGTTAATTGCTTTCTTATCACATGAACCAGCTTGGTGGATGAAAATCACTAATGTTAAAACGGTGATAACACTTTAAGATGCAATAATAACTTTCATGAGATTAACTAATTTCATATTCACTCACAAGCTAAGGCTTTAAGATAGTATTTATAGCAAAGTCACTTTCATATAATATTCATTAAAATTGAATTTATTATGAGAAAGAGACTAAAAGTAGCATATATTGCCTGATAAAAAATAAATAGCTTTCTTTTATACTGGACTACTAAAGGTTTCTGTTCTAAAGTTTTCTGTTTTAACCATCTATGGATATTTACAAAAATTAGACAGATAAGAAAATAAATCTTATATTAGGATCCCACTTTTACAAGCACCATCCATGCTTAGAGATGATAATGGAAACAAGAGTCTGGGGAAAGAAATGGTTTTCTCTAAGGCTCTGACTTTTCAGGCCTATCTTAAAATCACAGATATCAGTAATTCTTCTTATTCTTCATCTTGGTGTTGCACATATTTGTTAATGTTAGATTTTCATGACAGCAAAGATTTACTATTATTATTTCAAAATAATTTAATATAAATACAATTCCATTGCTTAGTGAATTTAAGAATAAATTTCAATTTGTGAGACTTTTTTTATCTTACTTTATGGTTTAGTATTGTTCGAGTTTAAATTGTATACAGGAAGAGTCACCATAATCCCTTTAATGTTGAAGGTTTGTACAAATTTCATCTATTTTTGATTCCAAAACTGTCTCTAGTCTCCTGACTTTGGATTGTTGAAACCTACTTCTCCTTACGTCCTGAAATCATTCGTCACACAACATGATATACTAATTTTACCTCTGCTATCGCCTTATTGAGTTTACTTTGTAAACCTAGATTGTGCCTTTATTTTAACTAAAAGTGTCCTCATTGTTGCCATAAAAGTAATAATAGAACTCCTGCCTTTCAGTTTGTTGAGTTATATATAACATATGCTTACAGTTTGTTCTGAAGTTGAAGAAAAATGAGAAAGAAAACTTCACGAGCAATTTACATACATTTGTGTGGTAGATTTTTCTTACTAATTTATTTATAATTGATATTTATTAAAAAAAAAATTAGGAACTACAAGAGACATAATTAAAACATGTCCCTGCCAAATGTAATTGAGAGTGGGCAAAAGTGACTCTTTTATGTGTAGTAAAATAATGATCAGGTGGATTGACAGGGTTCCCAACTCAAATTCTGCCCTATAATGAGAGAGCTGGAATCTAGGATGCAGGTCTGACCACCAAAAATAATTCCTGCAATTTCATCTTGTTGACAAGAAAACATCTAAAAATTCAAGCTAAATTTTGAATATACAGCAAAAATAACAAAAAGGAGAGAATTTTTTTTTCCTCGTAAATAAAAAATAATGTACCTGAAATGATGTTAACATCATTGTTATTGTTAGGTACTATCAATTTGGTTCTGACTCACAGAAACAGGATGAAACACCACCACTTTCTGACTCATCTTCAGAATAGTTTCTGGGTATGAGCCTATTGTTGCAGCCACTATGTTAATCCATCTTATTGAAAGTCTTCCTCCTTTTTGCTGACTCTTCTTTACTAAGCATGATGTCCTTCTCCAGGGACCGGCCCCTCCTGATAACATGCCCAAACTACATGAGATGAAGTCTCTCCATCCTTGATTTTAAGGAGCACCCTGGCTTTACTTCTTCCAAGGCAGAGTTGTCCATTCTGCTGGTACTCCATGGTATATTCAGTATTCTTCATCAACACCATAATCCAAATTCATCAAGTCTTCTTAAGGTGTTTTTTTTTTTTTTTTTCTAATTATTATTATTATTCATTGTCCAGCTTTTGTATACATATGAGGTAACTGAAAATACAATGGCTTGGGTCAGGTGAATTTCAGTCCTCAAAGTGACATCTTTGCTTTTTAACACTTTAATGAGGTCTTTTGCAGTGGATTTGTCTGACGCAACATGCCATTTAATTTCTTGCATGCTGCCTCCATGGGATTTAATTATGGATCCAAGTAAAATGAAATCCTTTACAAAGTTCAATCTTTTCTCCATTTATCATGTGTTACTTATTGGTCCAGTTGTGAGAATATTTGTTGTCTTTATTTTGACATGTAATCTTTACTGAAGGTGGTCATCTTTGATTTCAACAGTAAGTTCTTCAAATCCTCTTCATTTTCAGTGAGCAAGGTGTGTCACTTGCATATCATCGGTTGTTAATTAGTGTCCTCTAGTCTTGATGCCGTGTTCATTTAGTCCAGTCTCTTCAATGATTTGCTTAGCATACAGATTGAATACATATGATGAAAGGATACAACTCTGACACACAAAATTCTTGATTTTAAACTACTTAGTATTTAAGTATACTTCCACCACTCTTCCACCACTCATCTGACAGTTTGTCATACCATGGAGGCTTACATGTTCCTATGAGGCTGGAGGCTATGCCACAAGTATTTCAAATACCAGAAGGATCACCCATGGTGGACAGGTTTCAACAGAGCTCCCAGACTAAGACAGACTTGGAAGAAGGAAGGGACCATCCATTTCTCAAAGAATTGGCCAGTGAAAACCTTATGAATAACACTGAAAGAATATTTGATGTATTATTGGAAATTTTTATGAATAGCCCTGAAACTTTGTCCAATATAGTGCCAGAAGATGAGAACTTCAGGTCAGAAGCCATTCAAAATATGACTGGGTTAGAGCTGTCTCCTCAAAATAGAGCTGACCTTAATGTGGTATATGGAATAACACTTTCAGGACCTCCATTTGCTGATATGGCATGACTCAAAATGGGAAGAAACAGCAGCAAACATTCATTAACAATTGAAACATGGAATGTACAAAGCATAAATCTAGGAAAATTGGACATTGTCAAAAATTAAATGGAAGGCATAAAGATCAATATCCTAGGCATTAGTGAGCTGAAATGGACTGGTCTTGGCCATTCTGAATCAGACAATCATATGATCTATTATGCCAGGAATGACAATTTGAAGAGGAATGGTGTGACATTTATAATCACAAAGAATACTTCAAGATCTATCCTGAAGTGCAATGCTGTCAGTGATAGGATAATATCCACACCCTACAAGGAAGACCAGTTAACACTACTATTATTTTA
The DNA here is from genome assembly GCF_000298275.1 of Orycteropus afer afer. NCBI lineage: Eukaryota > Metazoa > Chordata > Mammalia > Tubulidentata > Orycteropodidae > Orycteropus > Orycteropus afer. The sequence goes on from NW_006921815.1 coordinate 1,927,332, forward strand.
AATTTACTCACAAAGTACCAAAGCCTAAGACAAGGAAATTGAAGATTTTTACCAAATTCTGCAGCCTGAAGTTGACAAAAGACACAATCAAGCTATGATGATTATTACTGGTGATTGGAATTCAAAAGTTAGGAACAAAGAAGAATCACCAGCAGTTGGAAAATAAGGTCTTGGTGACAGAAATGGCACTGGAGATCACATGATAGAATTTTGCAAAACTGACTTACTCATTGCAAATACCTTTTTTTCAACAACATATATGGTGGTTATACATGTGAACTTTACAAGATGGAATACACAAGAATCAGACTGACTACATCAGTGGCAAGATACAATGGACAAGCCCAATATCTTCAGCCAAAACAAAGTCCGGAGCTGACTATGGAACAGACCATCATCTGGTGATATGCAAGTTCAATTTGAAGCTGAAGATAAATAAAACAACTCCACGAGAGCCAAAATATGGCCTTGATTATATTCCACCTGAATTTAGAGACCATCTAAAGAAGAGATTTGGTGCATTGAAAACTAGATGAATTGTGGGATGACATCAAGAACATCATCCCTGAAGAAAGCAAAAGGTCATTAAAAAGACAAGAAATAAAGAAAAGACAAAAATGGATGTCTGAAGAGACTCTGAAACTTGCTCTTGAACAGAGTGGCTGAAGCAAATGGAAGAAATGACAAGATAAAAGAGCTGAACAGAAGATTTCAAAGAGCAGCTTGAGCAGACAAAGCCAATTACTATAATGAAATGCACAAAGACCCAGAGTTAGAAAATCAAAAGGGAAGAACATGCTCAGCATTTCTCAAGCTGAAAGAATTGAAGAAAAAATTCAAGCCCTGGGTTAAAATACTGAAAGAATCCATAGACAAAATATTGAATGATGCAGGAAACATCCAAAGAAGATGGAAGGAACACACAGTCACGGTACCAAAAAGAACTGGTCGATCTTCATCCATTTCCAGAGGGGGCATATGATCAGGAACCAATGATAATGAAGGAAGAAGTCGAAGCTGCACTGAATGAACTGCCAAAAAAAAAGGCTCCACGAATTGACTGAATACCTATTGAGATGTTTCAACAAATGGATGCTGTGCTGGAGGTACTTACTTGTCTATGCTAAGAAATTTGGAAGACAGCTACCTGTCCAACTGATTGGAAGAGATCTGTATTTGGACCCATTCCAAAGAAGGGTGATTCCACAGAATGTGGTAATTATCAAACAATATCATTAATATCACATAGAAGTAAAATTTTGCTGAAGATAATTAAAAAATGGTTGCAGCCATATATTGACAGGGAACTTACAGAAATGCAAGCTGAATTCAGAAGAGTAGTGGAACAAGGAATATCATTCCTGGTGTCAGATGGATCTTGGCTGAAAGCAAAGAATACCAGAAAGATGTTTACTTGTGTTTTATTGACTTTGGAAAGACATTGGACAGTGTGGATCATAACAAATTATGCATAATATTGAGGAGAATGGGAATTCCAGAATACTTAATTGTGCTCCTGAGGAATCTGTACATAGACCAGGAGGCTGTCCTTCAAACAGAACAAGGTGATAACTGCATGGTTTAAAATCAGGAAGGGAGTGCATCAGGTTTGTATCCTTTCACCATTCAATCTGTATGCTGAGCAAATAATCTGAGAAGCTGGACTATATGAAGAATAACAAGGCATCAGGATTGGAGGAAGGCTCATTACAGCCTGCAATACACAGACAGGACAACTTTGCTTGCAGAAAGTGAGGATGAGTTGAAGCACTTACTGATGAAGATTAAAGACTACAGTTTGCAGTATGGATCACACTGCAACATAAATCAGAAACAAACAAACAAACAAGAAATTCACAGATGTTGAGTAAATTCTACTCATAACGACCCTTCCTTGGGTTTCCGAAGGAGTATCTCTAGGGAAGTAGATTGCCCATCTTCCTTCTGAGGAGTGGCTGATGGGTTCGAACCACAAGCCTTCTGTTAGCAGGCAAATGCCTTAGGCACTACACCCTCGGTGCTCCTTCACACCTCAGCATAAAGAAGACAAAAATCTTCACAACTGGATCAATATACAGCACGATGATAAATGGAGAGAAGAATGAAGTTGTCAAAGTTTTCATATTACTTGGTTCCATCATCAACACCAATGGCAGCAGCAATCAAGAAATTAGATTATGTATTGCACTGGGAAAAGCTGTTGCAAAGATCTCTTTAAAGCACTGAGGAGCAAAGATGTCTCAATGAACACTAGGGTTCCCATAATCCAAGCAATGGTGTTTTCAATTACCTCATATGCATATGAAAATTGGACAATGAATAAGGAAGACTGAAGAAGAGTTGACGCTTTTGAGTTGTGGTGTTTTGGAAGAATATTGAAAGTCCCGTGTACTACCAGAAGAGCTAACAAATCTATGCTGAAAGAAGTGCACCCGAAAAGCCTAGGAAGCTAGAGTGACCAGACTTCATCTCACCTAGTTTGGTCATGTTGTCAGAAGGGACCATTCCTCGGAGAAGTATATCATGCTTGGTAAAGTGGAGGATCAGTTAAAAAGAGGAAGGCCCTCAGTGAGACGGATTCATACAGTGGCTGCAATGATGGGCTCAGCAATAGTAAGGATTGTGAGCTGGATCAGGACCAGGCAGTTTTCATTCTGTTATACACAGCGTCACTATGAGTAACAGCCAACTCAACACACTGAACAAGAACAAAAACAAGTGTCCCCTTGTTCTGATTGAACAACTGCCTCTTGGTCTATGCACAGGTTCCGCACAAGTAAAATTAACTGACATCATTATCCATCAAAATAAGTCACAATGCCTTTTCTTTTTTTTTTTAATATGCCACTAGAAAGACTAAAATGAAAGAGAGAAAAAATACTGTTTTTGAGACTGTGGTGCAACCAGAACTCTCATACTTTGTGAATGGAGTATAACAACTCTGAAACAGTCTTTGTTCTGGTAGTATCTGAAGAGTCACAATTGTCCTCCTATGTAAATACCTAAAAGGATTATATACTAACATATGTATATACACCCACATATATATGAATTGGGTACATATGTTCAGCAAATGACACCTAACAAATGACTGGAAAGGAGCCTTCAGACCAGACCAGACTCACTGCCGTCGAGTCAAATCCAACTCATAGCAACCCTTCCTCAGGGTTCCAAGGAAGTATCTGTTATGGAAGTAGATTGCCCAACCTTCCTTCCACAGAGTGGTTAGCAGTCAAATGCCATAGGCGTTACACACCAGAGGTCCTGAAAGGAGCCTTAGGGGGAATAATTATGGGTGATTGTAATGTTCAATTTATTGATCTTTGTGCTGCTTTTGTGATTATGTTCAGTTTATGAGCCTTCATTGAAATGCACATTTATGATATGTGTATTTTTTATAGTTATATTTCAATAGAATTTAATAGGGGTGAAAAAAAGACCTTCTAAGCACTGTTTGACATCACAGGCAAATGATTTTATCTGAACAAAATGAGCATTTACCTTCTAATCACACAATATCTACCTTAAGACACAACAGAAGGAGTGTAGGAAATTTTTTTCTAAATAATTTTTGGTAGTTTATTGGGAAAAGACAGAGACTGGTTAATCGTTTACCAAATAATTTTATTTTTTCTCCTTTCCATCAATATCATACTTCACATCTTCTCTTATTAGTGGATAGCAGGCATGTGACAGATATGGACAATGGAATGCAGACATGAGTGTTATTTACCTTCTCTAGGCTCAACCTGGGAGCTCTGGTAGCATAGTGCCTAAGGCACTTGACTGCTAACCAGAAGGCTGGCAGTTCAACCCACCAGCCACTCCTCAGAAGGAAGATGGGGCAATCTACTTCCATAGTGATACTGCCTTGGAAATCCAAGGAGGGGTCACTATGAGTTGGGTTTGACTGGATGGCACATAACAACAACAACAGGCTCACCTCAGAAAACCTCACATGCAAATTTCCTCTATTCTTTTTCTTTGTTTTGAAATTCAAAAGACCTGAGGGAGGAGTCTAAGATGTACCAGATGGAATAACATCCAGAAACCTTTTCTTACCCTGTCTGGACAGTGACAGGAGAAGAAAGGAACAGCTATTGCATTTACCTCTGGGATTTTGGTAATAATAACACTGAAGCTAACTAAGTAAGCACAGATATCTGTGAGCTGCTAAGGTGGAAGAGAAAAAATGAGTTTTTCCCAATGAAGAAACATTCAGTTTTAAATACCACACATGCATATTCTGGATAATCTCAGACTTACCTAAACCAAGTTGATCCACTGGAAATCCAAGAAGATAGAGGAGCCTATATATTGTTACAGAAAATGCTATACAAATATTGTGACTCAGCACAGGATGAAACAACTTTCCACACCTGTATTTTGAGCTAATAGTTTGCCTTCCTCTTTGTAGCATTCTTATTGTTCATTCTTGGTGCAACATTTTCCTGAAATCAGGGATTAATTTAATTCAATTCCCTTAATTCATTGAATTTATCTGAAAGAATCACTTCTTATCTAGGTGCTCTAAGAAAGAGATTTAATGAACACAAGAAATACTTATCTCACTTATGAAATGCAGTTAATATTGTAATAGTAGGAGCTTTGGTAGCATAGTGCCTTACAATTGTTTGATAGAAGAGCTCACATCATGTGGAAAGAATTGACTGCTAACCAGAAGGCTGGTGATTCAAACCCACCAGCCACTCCTTGGAAGGAAGGTTGGGTAACCTACTTCCTTAGTGATACTGCCTTGGAAACCCAAGGAGGGGTTGCTATGAGTCAACTGCACATAACAACAACAATAACAACTGTAACAGCGTATTTGTTGAGTGGATTAAAAGGTATATGTCTTGAATGTAAAACAAATTCTGCTCTGTAACTTTGCACTCAAAGCACAATAAAAAAAATACATGAGAAAAAAAAGTAAATGTATGTAAAGTCTACTGCTTGGCATGCAGTGAGCAGTCGGTAAATGGTGGCTGCCATCACTGCTGCTTTTTCCAGAGTTCCTCATTAGGCCTTACTCTTTAAAATAAGAGTTTGTTGCTCATAGTGATTCATTATTTTCATGGTATGAGACTTAGTGTTTATGGTATTAGGCTTCTGGCTTCTTATTATATATTACACTAAATTGTGTGTGTGTGTGTGTGCGTGTGTGTGTCTGTGTGTTCCTTTTAGTTTCTCCCTACTTCTTTTGAAGTTGTCCATAGCTTTCATTAGGTTTAAAATAGTTTTGTGTCCCCAAAATATCTACACAGCTCTGCTATGTTAGAAAAGTTAATGATGGGTTAGAATAAATCATTTCCAACATTCAATTCCACAAGCTATTATAGTTTGTAAGTTAATGGGAACCCAGAATTTATTCTTAATTTCTCGAGAGTTCATCAGTTGAACAACTTAAAGTTTACTTTATACTAAACATGTATCATACAAAATTCCTAGTCACATTTGTAGCAAAGAAGAATGAAGAGCATCACACAAATGACATGACTGATAAACAGTCATTTACAGTGAACAAAAGGTGGAGACTAATTTCTTTCCACATGATGTGAGCTCTTCTATCAAACAATTGTAAATTTGCACCTCCAACTGCTGTTATAAGCGGGTCAACTTGAGCCAATGCAGTGACAATTTTATGGAGAAATTTTGCAGTTTAATCATAAAAGAATGACTCAGAAAATCTCTCATACACATTTATTTTTTTTGATTTAGAAAATATGTACGCCAAGCCTGAAGTCACTGCCACTTTTATAGAGAAAAATTCCAAAAACATTGCCAAAAGTAATCAAGCCATTGCTTAAATTATTGTTAACTTCTTTGGTTTGATTCTAAAACTACCTTTTAGACCTTTATTTAGAGACTTAAAGAGTAAAATATACTTTAGTAGTTAATATTGTATTGATAAATCCTATCTCTAATATTAATATTAAGTTTAAATTATGTTAACTTTACAATGTGTATGCTTCTATATTCAATATTGAATAATTAGCTCTAATTTATAAATTAAAATACAAGTTCAAAAAAGTGTGAGGTCAAGTATAAAAGCATGCAGCTAATGAAAAGGAGGCTTTGGAATAAAGGCAGTATCTTCTACAACCTGTGTAATACATGGTGTTCCATTTCTCTTCTTTCTGTAATCCAACTATTTGACAAATACATGTAACAGAATATTATTTTATTACTCTTTATTTTTATTGTTTTTCCTGTAAGGAAAATAAGAATAAAAATTTTTATTTTTTTGTGCATTTTTCTATTGTTCCTCCTTGTCAGCACTCTCCTCTCCTAAATCTAACATAAAGTCTTTACTCACCTAGTTTTCAAAGTATGGTTTCTTGAAAACATACAGATTTTACATTACATATATCAGCTACACAGCCACAAGATCAACCACAAGCATAATTAACTTTAAAATGACTCTACTTCCTTCAACCATGATCGTTCCGTCTTTATTGAATTTTAATGTCTTTTATTTTAATCAAACAATATCCCTTCACAGGATATACACTAAGAAATGAGTTTTCCTAAATGAAATTGCTTTTTTATTGCCATTCTCCCATACACTCCATTTACATCTCTAGAACATTAAAACCACTCTTTGGATGTTACTTCACCAGCAAGTGAAGTGTGTTATCTGTAAGAGCTCTGGCAGACGACAGCTTTCTCTACGGGCATGGGCAGATGAGCCGCATTAACAAGTCTGAATATCACCAACATTTTCACAATTTATCCACCAAACCTACAGATAAATTCCATAGTCTCAAAGCAATGAAAATCTAAGAGACTAGTATGGGCTTTTTGCTTTTATTTTCTTCTGTCTCTTAAAGGAAGTGAAGAGTTTTAGGAAAATCATTTGAAAATAAATTGAGGATAAAAAAAATAAATAAGTTTTAGAATATGTGTTTGCAAAGTAAGTATGTAGTAAAGTCTACTATTCTAAGAGAATCAATTTCTAATAAATAATTATTTAAAAGGTAGTTAAAAATAGATACATGTGGTATTATGTGGTTTATTTTGAAATTTCTAAATGCAAGGACTAACAAATCTGTCCTGGAAGAAGTGCAGCTGGAATGCTCCTTGGAAGCAAGAATGGCCAGACTTCATCTTATCTACTGTAGTCATGTTGCCAGAAGGGACCATTCCCTGGAGAGGGATATCATGCTTGGTAAAGTAGAGGGTCAGTGAAGAAGGGGAAGACCTTCAACAAGATGGACTGACCCAGTGGCTGCAATGATGGGCTCAAACATAGCAAGGTTGTGAGGGTGCTGCAGGACTGGGCAGTGTTTTGTTCTGTTGGACATGGGGTCACTGTGCCAGAGCCAACTTGACAGCACCTAACACCAATTAACAAATAGGCAAGGACAGAACATTCACAGCTAATAGACTATCTTTATAATAATAATCTTCAGAACAGAGTCCCCAATAAGTGGGTCCTCTTATATTTACACTTTTTAAATTTATGTTCTTTATAAAATTTACTGGAGTTTTTAGTTTAAGAGAATTAAGAAAAGGATTACAGATGATGAATCATGAAAAGCATTAAAAAATCTTTAAAAAGTATAATTAAAAAAGTGCATAATTTATAACTGCTCAGTACTACATTTCTTTTCTACAATAACACTTCTGGTTACAAAACTATAAATCATAAAACAAATTCTTTATTTACCCTAAGATTACACCTAGCTGCCAAGTTATATATGGAATTTTACAAATTGAATCCCATTACTCCAGAAGAATAATCTTGGAGTTCTTATTGTAACTGATTGGCTTTCAGACAAATAATCTTGGAGTTCTTATGGTAACAGAATGACTTTTAGACAAATATATCTGACCTTGTCCACATCTTAAATTTACATATTGTGTTTCCCAATCACAAAAAGGAATGGAGGAAACTTCTATCTTCTGCTTCTACAGTCTTATAGTGTCCAAAGAATGGCTATTCCAGAAATGTCCGCTACATACAGGTGCTGGTTTTGGCTCTCTTGTGAACAACTTAAAAAGGATGTATTTTAAAAAAGAAAGAAAGAATGAAAAGCAAGTAAGTGAGTAAAATCACTTCACTGTCTCAGGAGAATACCCAGAGTACATAAATGTGATCCTGAGGAAGACTGGCATAAAAGAAGAGATAAAATAGCACAGTTCAGTCTTTTCAAGAGAAGATAATGTATTTCCCCACTTTCTATAAACCACAGAAGTTTCTAATCAAGCATTATAGTTAGGTCAAGTCTTTAATTAATGAAATGGAGAAGCATTCTTTCTTTCTTTCTTTTTTTTTTTTTAATCTTCTGATAATAGTCCAGCATTCTTATCATTGAAAAATAATATAAAGGGATGAATCTATGATGATGAGCAAATGGATGTCATGCAAATAACTGGATAATTTTTTTAAAAAAATATGTAAAATGCCTGAACTCTTCACATAAATATTCTGGATTCTGAACTCATGAAATTGGCCCTTTATGCCTGAATGAATGCAATCACTTTTTGTTTCTTAGTCTTACCTGATTTCAATGATTTTGCCATGAGCTTTTCCAATAATATTATTACTATAAAATATTAATTTAGTCATAAAATATTAATTAAGTCTTGAAAATATTTAGACTCTGATACCAAAAAGTGCCATTTCTTTGCTCATAATAACATTACTTTTTTATTTTTTTGGGGTGGGGGCTTGAAATTTCACTATTGACCAAAACATAAAAACAAAATTAAAAAGACATTAAATTTATGTATGATTTACCTTCATAATTAAGTTTATTAAGTTAGCATAAATGATAGTTCCTATTTCCACACATATCTATATGGTATTTCCTTTTCCAGTTTACACAGCTGCAGAAACACGTTTCATGAGAGCCAGCCAGAAAACACAGGATATAAGTGCCAATTCAGCTCTCTGACTCTTTCAGCATGCCAAAACTAAAGCAAAGTAAGGGTTTAACTATACGCATCTGAAAAGTAAAGCCAACAGGAAATATATTAAATAACATGTGAGGCCAGAGTGGTCAACAAATAGTTCAGAAAAAATTGGTTGTGTTTTGTCATATCTTACCTTAGAAAAAAACAAATATAAAAGAAAGTCATTTGCTCAATGCACACTTAAAAACACACTTTCATTGACCCGTTGGCTAATGGGCTGAAACATTTTTTAGTTGGCATTAATAATGGATTTTAATTGGTCACAGAGGGTGTGGGTTTTTAATTTTGACATAATCTTCAAAACAGCATGACACAGTTTCAGGTTTTGAGTTTCCATTGGTCTGAAAGAATTACTTCCTATGTTAGCTTTAATCTTGCATTTCTACATACTCATTATAATATTAACAAATTAGCAAAACAGAGATGATTTTAAAATGCTCCTGAATAATTACAATAAAATGTTAATATAACTATTACAAAATGCTTATTTTTTGTGTATTTTTAAAATTTTAGAATGCAAACTACAATTTTAAATCTGGAAAACACGACTTTGTCATAACTTTGCATTATTTGATTTTGCAGAATGAATCTTTCCATTAAGATGTTGTTTTCACTGCTTGTCAACATTTATTATATTAAGTTTACTTTCATGGTTTTGGTATTTATATAATATCTTGAGTAAATACATAGGTAAAATGATGTACAAAAGATCCTTAAGCAACACAATGTCTCTCAACACAGCTAGCTGGTCAGTACTCTTCATAGCTCATATTTGCACATATGCAAACAAAAAGGACAAGAATTGTACATTGTCATCTGATTTCTTGTACATGACTGAAAATGTTGTTTAACAGATTTAAAATTCTTTGTGAATTTTTTCTTTCCTGTTTAAATTTTAATTTGATAAAGCAATGACTTGGTTAAGTCAGCTTTAGAAATTATTTTCCTCCTCTACAAATTCACCTGTTTATCTGTAATCCCTGGGTGGTGCAAGGCTGATCCTATAATCTGTTAATATCTGATTTACTGAGAGACAGTTGTGCCCCACAGAGACTAAGCCATTCTTTCTCTCCAGCACATTAAGAATTAATATGTACCCTTACTGGACTTTTCAGCATCCACAAGAAACTTTAACAAAAGCTGTGCAAATCCTTATCCAACATATACTAGGAGGATTAATAATAATTCCTTTTGATCAGAATTACTCGGTTGGCCAGCAATGGTTTCCATGGTAATCAGGTGGTAGACAAGGCTGAGACTGATTTCATCACTTGTAAGACATCATTAGAATTATCCTACATGTCTAATTATAACTTACCAGGACTGACTTCTACATAGCGTAGCTCAGAAGCACAGGGAATGAAGTTATGAGTTTTAACTGTGAGAAAGCTTCCACAAGGAAAGAAATTATTTTTCTTTCTCCTAATAAGACTTTTTTTCCCCTGCCAAGAATGTTATGCATTAGAGAGAAGATACTTTGAAAAGGACTTTTATGAGAATTAGAGCCAAGAGTCGGTATACCTAAAATGACAATTTCACAGAAACTTTGTTATGGTAATAGAAAAAAAATGTAATCATAGAGAGCTTAAACTTTACGAAACATAAACACGTTAACAAAGTATTTGAACTAAAAGCTGATATTTATGTATTTGAGGAGAACACATAGGCATCATTTTTTTGTCTTTGAAAGTTCATCAGTGAATTTTTATTCCAATGCCCAACTAGTAACCCAAGAAAAATAGTAGCCAACATTTGATGAGCTTGCCAGCTTAGCATTTAATCCTTATATTAAAGGCAAAATCTACAGTTGGAAATAAAAAAAAAGGAAAAGAAGGCAGCTGGAAATTATGATATAAAATAAATAAGAATTTTTAATTTTATTCCAAAGTGTAGTGATGCATTTAAAAATAAGTATACCAGAAATTTCTGAAAGATGGAAAGGAATAAAAGGACCAAAACTGCCATGTTCCTGAAAGAAATCAGAATCATCAAAAGGCTAAAAACGGTGATTTATAAGAGAAATTAAAAGATCCATATTACATATGAAAATGTTACTAGCTTCATGTTCTATAGGTTAAAACACACACTACCCCTTAGGTGAAGCAGGAAAATGCAATTTTATCTAGATTCTTTTGTCCAGTGACTGAAGCTCAAAAAATAATTTGTTCATAGTAAATGAAAGGGCATTTTTGTTGTCCACTGTACTCAGAAACCTTAAAATTGTAAGGTCAGACCTTTTTATCTAGTGAAGTTTTGGACTCTGAAAGTATAGAATACCTTGATTTTTATTCTAATAACTCTCTGTGATGAATTTATTTTTAAATAAGCTAATGCAATGCATTTATAAATCAATAATACATTCAATAAATAAACCAGTTAGAGAGAAACAGGACAAAAGATTATATATAATGGGCAACTTGAGTATAAAATTGTAAAGTTAATATTTTATTTTTAAATGTTTTTAGATTGCTTGTATGTTTGTGAACATGACAATGATCATGAAATTGGCTAAAGCATTTTTCCTCACTCTCTGGGACAAAAATTATTATTTTTTTTCTTCAAAACGTAGAGAAATTGTCATTATCTTTTTTAAAATAATAAATTCTTAGAGTTTTAAGAAATGTTATTTTTCTGAAGCCCATAAAAATTGGTATAAATGCTATAATACAGTTTTTTAATTTACAAAATAGATTTCCTTTATCGATTAAAACCTTAACTTTATACTTTGCAGTACAACTGTGCTTAAAAATGTGTATTCAGAGTTAACATACTAATAACCTAGGAGATTTGAGTCTAATATTAATCTTACAAATTTCCCTGTGTTTGTAATAAACCACTAACATTTTAAGAAATAGAAGTGGGAATAATTATCACATATTATGATTCTATGTCAGAGGAATCTGCCCATACTAATGCAGCTTCTCCCAAGGAATTTACTTGTCTTTTTTCTTTTTACAAATAAAACAGTCTTACTTTTTCATTTCTTTTGAAGTAATGCTTTAATATTTGTGTCCAATTAAATCTCTATGTGTGATCAAGAATGAGTTTATTTTATCAGTTTACCACTTATTCTGAAAGTAGGAGCTCTGGTAACGTAGTGTTTAAGGTATTTGACTGCTAACCAGGAGGCTGGCAGTTCAAACCCACCAGCCACTCCTTGGAAGGAACATTGGGCAATCTACTTCCATAGTGATACTGCATTGGATACCCAAGGAGGGTTCGGTATGAGTCAGATCCAACTGAATGGCAGTAGGTTCTCTAAAGTATTCCTGGTACACACATGTTACAAGATTTAAGAAAACATCATTTCTAGGATAAAACCCCTTACTTATAAGTTGAAAAAAGAACAACTGAAATAAAATGAATTTGAGTTTTATTGTTTTGTTTTCACTGTAATTTGAAAACTTGAGTATTTAGCAAATGGATTTTAAAACCAAAAGCAAACCAAATTCACTGCTGTGGAGTTGGATCTGACTCATAGTGACCCCTCCTTGGGTTTCCGAAGCAGTATTGCTAGGGAAGTAGATTGCCCAATCTTCCTTCCCTGGATTTTAAAGGACACAGTAAAAACAATTACATCCTTATCTTGTATATATCTATGAAATTCCTAATTCTTCTCAAGGTATTTTCTGCTAAGAAAACACCATGTAGTGGCATTATAATATAGTTTCTATCAGTTTGGGGAAGTACAAAAAGCCTACCTCTTTCTCATTAATGTGAACCTCAGCATAGTCATTCACGCCTTAATCATTTAGTTATTGCACTGTAATTAAGTCCTAATTGGGTAATATTTGGCTGAATAGTTTTCTTTCTTTTCTCTTGTTAGCCAGTAAAAAGAAAATAAAAAGCTAGAGGGAAATATAGTTATTGGCTCTTTTAAAAGGAATTTCTCAGGTCAAAATAGACACAATTTCAAGTCTAAGAAAACCCTAGGTTTGGGATGTGAAAATATCTATCGTGTAGTATTTATGGATGACCTAACGCAGGGAACTCGCACAATTTTGTGAGAAGTGGCTATAGAAGTTTATTTTTGATGGCTCAGAATTGCAGAATTCTGATCATATCCCTAGAGAAATAGCTATTCATTGTGTGCAGTGAATGCATATGCACACTCCATGTGTACTTGTGAGATAAACTGAGCAATAGTGCATTTTGCCTTGTAAGGGTCAGGCCCTAATTGGAATCCTGTGTTAGTTCTTTTCACTACACAGCAAAAAGACATTGTGACACTTTAAAGAACAGATCCTTAGAATAGTAGGTAGGTTAATCCTAGGATTAAAGAGACTGAGTTATGAGGACAAGTTAAAAACCTTAGTGTTAAAAAATATACAAAAACTTTGAAATTCCATGTACAGAGCTGTCTTAGAGATATGCATAAAATCATATGCAGTTTTGATAATACTACATCAATAAAAGTGGGAAAGAGATTTAATTGTGGGTTAAGAAAAAATAAATTAGACATATGTTTAAAAGTATTATATTAATGAAAGGAAAATACTTGGACATACAGCTGGGAGGAAAATATATTTGCTTATAACAGAAAGAACTAAAATATTTGATGCCTACTTTTTTTGAGTTTCAAAAAATTTTTTGCAACCATTTAACTAAGATCTTAGGTTATTTCAGAAAAATCAACAAAGTTATGTTAAAAGGACATCATTGAAAGCATAAGATAATTCTAGTTGAATAAATGTCACATTATCATCCACAGTTTGGTCTCCTTAGTACTCCAATTCTTTTTCAGTTTCAATCAACTCTTCAGCCTCCCACAGAGGTGAGAAGCCTTTTAAATAAGGAAACTAAATAGTCCATACACTCCTCTAATGCAGCTCAGCAAGGAACAAGGGGTTAGAATCACGTTATTCCTAGTGAGTTTATACAATCTTCCATAGATAGAAGGTCAGAAAAAAAGAAGACCGTCAACAAGATGGATTGACACAGAGCCTGCAAAAATAGGCTCACACATGAGCATGAAGGAAAGAATGGTGCAGGACCCAGCAGTGTTTTGTTCCATTGCACATGGGGTTGCTGTGACTCAGAAGGGACTCAGTAGCACCTAACAACAATAACAACATATATAAAACCTATCTAAACAAACAAACAAAAAAATCTAAACCTTGTTGTTATTGTTAGGATGTAAATCTTCAGATACTTTAATATTAAATACCCAATTAGACACTTGTGCTTAAACATGTAACCAGGAAAAGGCCTTCAGAATATGTTAGACAAACAGGGAAATGAACTAGAGTGAAATTGAACATCATTTTATACTTAAATTTGCAATCCAATGGTAAGACATAACTTCAAAATGATTCTTTCATCTTCCTTTTATTTCTCATTTACCTCTTCGTATTTGCCTTCTTCTTCTTTTTTTTTTTTTAAATTCCCCCCCCCCCCATATTCTGTTGAGAGATCTAGTGGTGTAGCACCTAAGGCATCTGGCTGCTAACCAGAAGGCTGGTGGTTCAAACCCAACAGCCACTCCTAGGAAGGAAGATTGGGAACTTTACTTCTGTAGTGATATCGCCTTGGAAACCCAAGGAGGGCTTGCTATGAGTCAGAACCAACTTTATGGTAGTGAGTTTAGTTTTTTATATTCTGTTAAGAATGAATATTCTGTTGGAGAGAAACCAGTGATCTGTACTTGATTTTCTGTTGATTCACTCACAGCTGTATGACTATGGGTTCATCACCAGACTTTATGCAATTTTCCCTTGTGTTATGGGTATAATGGAGATAATAATATCTTTCATGGCCACCTCACAGGAGTGCTATGAAAATCATATCTTACCAAAAAAAAAAAAAAAAGAACAGTTGAATAGAAATTAAAAATTAAAGAAAAAGATATATCAAGACCTGTCTGTCAGGGTTTTCCAAATAAGCAAAATAATTAAAAGAGAAGTATTTAAATTTATGCATATACTTTTCTAAATTTTTATCAACATTATACACACAAAACAAAACAAAACAAAAAACTCAAATCAATTGCCACTGAGTCATATTGGACTCATGGTTTGCCTGTGTGTCACAGAGCAAAAAACTGCCCCATAGAATTTTTGTTTGTAAGCATTAGGGAAGAAGATCACCACATCTTTCTTCCCTAGCACCAGTGAGTGGGTGCAAGCAACCAACTTTTAGGTTAGTGCAAACCAAACTTACTACCGTTGAGTCAGATCTCACTCACAGAACCCCTCTTGGGTTTACGAGGCAATATCTGTATGAAAATAGAGTGCCCAATCTTCTTTCCGAGGAGTGGCTGGTGGGTTTGAACTTCCAGTCTTCTGGTTAGCAGTCAAATGCCTTAGGCACTACACCACCAGAACTCCTAAGATTAGTAATCAACACAAACCATTTGCGTCATCCAGAGACCCTGCATATACTCTATATGGCTTTACCAAACATAAATATCATGAATCTGCCCATGATTCTTTAAAGGATTAGGAAAAAAGTCTTCCAATATATACCAGTTGATATATACCCTCATGATACTATGATTAAGCAGCTTGGTTGCTAACCCAGAAGTTACCTGTTTAAACCCACCTAGCAGTTCTTTGAGAGAAAAATCTGGTGATCTGCTTCTGTATCCATTACAGCCAAGAAAATTTTACAGATTAGTTCTACTCAGTCACAATGGGTTACTATGAGTTAGAATTGACTAGATAGCACCTAACAACAACATACTGATTATAGTAATTGTGCACAAGTGACATTTATACATAATTACAACATAAAACAGTTGGATAGTCTATCAATTATATTTTATGAATTTTACTTTCTCTACACAAAAGACAGGAATATTGTTTTGGAAACTGAAATATAAAATGAAAAGATAGAGGTGAGTTATTAGCTTTTAACTCTTCTGATAATTCACTTCAAAGGAGTTCATTTTTTTTTCAAAGAATAATCAATGGAAAATGTAGATGACCATAGTTAAGCCGAGGATATTTAAGTAGCCCTCAGTTGATTTTATTCTTAATTTTTCAACATTGTACAAAATCTAGATTTTGCACAATCTGATTAATGCCAAAGTAATAAATTAATTGCCATTTTACAACAATAAAACAAAATATATTTAATGAATACCTGCCATTCCTCAGAAGGAAGATTGGGCAATCTACTTCTGTAGTGATATCACCTCAGAAACCCAAGGAGAGGTCACCTATAAATTGGGTCTGACTCGACAGTACATAACAACACAACAACAGAAGGATCTTCTGTTGCTATGTAGGGAGCTCTGGTGGCATCGTGCCTAAGGCATCTGACTGGTGGTTCAAACCCACAAACCACTCCTGGGAAGGAAGATTGGGCAATCTACTTCTGTGGTGATACTGCCTGGGAAACCTAAGCAGGGTCACTGTGAGTAGAATCCAACTCCATAGCAGTTAGTTTGGCTTGGTTTAGAAGGATCTTTAATATCTCAACTGGAAGATACTGAGAGCAGTAAAGAAGAATGATTAAGAGTTTGAACATACAAGAGTATCTTTGGATAATGCAAATAGTGACCAACAGTGTTGTCAAGCAAAGTTGTAATATCGTCAATGTCATCCAATGGTAATCTATATTTTATGCAATTTTTATGCCAAATTTTTGATACATTAGGAAATGAATTGGTATTAGAATTCACTCAAATAGCTATGTTTCTAATGCCACATCCATACTATACAAAATGAATGAAGAAATTATATCTATACAATAAATTTTAGGAGAATACAATTTACATAGTTGTATCTTTTTATTTTGCACAATTTCCTCCAGAGGTTATGTTTTGGTTTTGATATAATTTACCAGTGTTGAGTATTGCAAAATAATAATTAAGCTCAGTTCTGTCAAGTTAGAATTTCCAAAGAAGCTGTTACTTTGAAATTTTAATATGAGCTTGAGCAAAAGAAAAA
>NW_006921815.1:1945521-1947000 GCF_000298275.1 Orycteropus afer afer
TTTATTGTGGTTTGGGTCAAAGTTTACAGAGCAAATTCATTTTCCATACAGCAGTTCACATACACTTTGTCCCATGACATTGACTGCTATTTCCCACAATGCAATAGCTCTCTTCCCACCTGCTCCCCCTACTTACCTCTTCCTATGTTCTTCCCTCCCATGCACTCCAGCTCCCTGAGCTGTCTCCCTGTGCATACACAGCCCTTCTATTCTCCCATGATCAATCTCTCCAAGAAGTGTATCTACCTAATGTAAATGTTCAACTCATATGCTTGTCTTTTGTTTAGCGGGAAGCCATAGGAGTGGGTTCAATTCCAGACCTGAAGGGCAGCTAGGGGCCATAGTCTCAGGGGTTCCACCAGGCTCTATCAGACCAGAAAATCTGGTCCTCCCTTTTTTTTTTTCTTTATGATTTTGAGTTTTGTTCCACACTGTTCTCCCACTCTATCCAGTATCTCCTACATAGATCACACTTGGAGTAGTTGACAGTGGTAGCCAGGCACCATCTAGTTCTTCTGGCCTCATAGTCATATAGGCTGAGGATTCCCTGGTGTACCAGTCCCTTGGACTAATTATTTCCATGTGTCTTTGGTTTTCTTCATTCTTCTTTGCTCTGGAGATGGTGAGACCCTTTGTTGCTTCTAGATGGCTGTTTGCAAGCTTTTAAGATCCCAGTTACTACCTGCCAAAGTAGGATGTAGAAAAATGTTTTTGTGTAGTATGTTATGCCAATTGAGCTTGATGTTCCCTGTGACCATGGTCTTGAGCCCACACATCCACCAACTTGTTCCTCCAGGTAGGTGGCTGTGGCCAAGAAGTGACTACAACTTTGTCCCTTGTCAGCTTTACTATACACCTGGAAATTCTTACAGAACATACAAATACACTTGTAGAAGCATTATCAGCCAATCCTATATATGCTAAAGCACATCTTATTAAATAGTCCAAATCAAGCAAACTTCCTTTTATAAAATTTTTAATTCTTCCAGCATTTTAGCACTTTCCCAATAGTCCATTGCTTTGGTTCTCTAGTGCCATTCTAACAGAAAATGGCATAAATGCATGGCTCAAAACTTTTGATTGACTTCTCCTTGTTCTTTCTTCATTCCCATTTATGATATGTAACCAATTCTTGGAGATCCTTTTGAGTATTCTAAGACTTACCTGCACTGTTCCATTCTCATTGTCCTTTCTTTGCCGTATGACCTCATTTTACTTTGCCCAGATTACTGCAATAGCTTCCTAGTCTCCAGTCCCTGCTGTCCACTTGAAACTCCTATTTTCATGATTTCCTTAAGAGTCCTTGATGATTTTCCCAGAACTTCTCAGGAACAGGCTCATGTCACTGGCCTCTGAAAAGCTTCATAAATAGATTTTGTTTTACCTACAAAAGTATATATTTCTTCTTCCCTAAACATACACTGTTTTAGACTGCACATTTTCCTCACAATTATTGCCATTCCTCAAAAATAAATCTTC
>NW_006921815.1:1949405-1952168 GCF_000298275.1 Orycteropus afer afer
GGGTCACTATTAGTTGGATCCGACTCCACGGCAGTGAGGGTTTTTTTGTTTTTCTCTGCCTTACTCTATTTTTTAAAAAATCCCTGGCTGCTGGAGTAAATGGTTAAGTGCTGCTAACTAAAAGGTTGGTGGTTAGTAACCCACACTTGGAGGTACCTAGGAAGAAAGGCCTAGAGGTCTACTTCCAAAGAGTAACAGACACTAAAAATCCTATTAAGGAAAATTCTACTCTGACACACAGGTGGTCGCCACGGCCATGAGACTCCATTCAATGACAACTGAACTTTTTTCTGTTTTTTTTATTCAGGCTCCACTTTTTTTAGGAATAATCTCAGAGCTAACTTCTAAAGTTTTCACCAACAGAGTAGACCTGGTTAGGTGCTTTTCCTACTGACTATCTCATGCATTTTTCCACACAGTGATACCTCATGTTATATTGTTCACAAATGTTTCCTTTGGCAATTCCCAAGAACTATAATCACTCTCCCTGACATCACTAGCTTCTTCAAAGGCAACTTCTGGTTCCTTTTTGTTTCTCCCAGTGCCTAGTATAATGAGTGACTTTTTTATTGTGCTAACCTAAACACTCCTGAATTTAATTAAATGTTCTTCTCTCTCCAGTAATCCACTAAAAATTGTGGATATTCAAAGGGACATGTGTGGAAAATAATATGATTTTTGGAGGCCTCCAGACACCATGTTTTTGCAGTGCATAGGGTCCATGCTGTAATAATTAGATTTTCTTCTAAGAATTTGGAATTAGGACATCAATGGATTCTACTTTGGTCTAGGATGATTTTCGTGACAAGAGAGAGATGTAAAGACACTAGTGAGTGCTAAAGTTTTCTTTGGCTACTTTTGTCTGAACAGCAGAGAAACTGGTTGAGAGGAAGCAGAAGAGAAGGCAGCATGAAGCTAACTTGCAAGAAGAAACAGGAAAAAAGATAGTGAGTAAGTACTTCCCGGACACCAAAACATGTGATTTATGTTCCTAGTCAATCTTTGAGGTTGCACTCCATTTTGTGAGATATTTCGAATCCTTATGAAATACATCAAAGTTTTTTTTTGTTCTGCTGGTTTGCTTTTTTTTTTCTTAAAAAAAAAAAACTATAGGAATGGTATCATACTGTAGGCATACTTCTTCAACTTCAGTTTTCTAATAAATATTATATTGAAATTTATCTTCATTAATATGAACATCAGTTTGCCATTTTTAACACTGCACATAATTTTTAAGAACAAATCTACCAGCTTTTGAAAATCCCAATAATTACTCTTTAAAGCCAAGTAATTAAAGAGAGCATTTCAAATTTTAAAAGAAAATGCGTATTTCTATTTCTATTTAATTTTAAAAAACAAATATATATATATATATATATATATAGAGAGAGAGAGAGAGAGAGAGAGAGAGACATATATAAAGTTGTTTAGAAAAAATGAAGAAAGTAGCTTTCTTGGCATATTTTTTAAAAGAGGGATAAAATTCATACCACTGATCCCCAAACTTCACTGTCCATTAATACAGACTAAGGAACAAGTCTGTCTTAGAAAAGGCATGGCCAGAGTATTCCTCAGAAGCAAGAATGATCTGACTTCTTCGTCTCAGGTTGTCATGCTGTCACAATGAACACTCCTTGGAGGAGGATATCATGCTTGGTTAAAGTAGAGGACCAGCAAAAAAATGGAAAACCCTCAATGAGATGGATTGTCACAGTGGCTGTAATGATGGACTCAAGCATTGCAGAGGCTGTGAGGATGGCACAGGACCAGTCCATATTTTGTTCTGTTGTATATAAGGTCACTGTGAATTGGAGCTGAATTGATGGTATCCAACAACAAGGAACTTCCAAAAATCATGATATCCTGATAATTAAATGAGAATGTCTGGAGTTGAGAGCCAAACATATATATATATGCTTTATATATAATTGTACTTTGTATAAAAGTTTACAGAAAAAAATTGGTTTTCCATTCAACAATTCATGGATCTTTTGTTTTATGATACTCACTTCAATCCCCACAATGTACTGACACTCTTCGTACTTCCTCCCTGTGTTTACCACTTCCCTTCCCCCTTCCCCCTTCTTTCCTAACCCTTCCTGCCTTCTTAGATTCATCCCTGGGCAAATGTTGCTGTTTTGATTTCATGTGGTTGATTGTTCTAATGAGTATTTACATTCCTGTATTGTTGTTCACATTAGAGGTCTATCGTTTGAAAGTTGAGCCACAGGAGTGAGTTCACTTCCTGCCATGAAAGGTGTCTAAGGGCCATAGTCTCAGGTATGCCCCCATTGTCTATTAGACCAGGTCTTTTTTTTATGATTTTGAATTTTGTTCCACATTTTTCTTCCACTCTATTTTGGAACTCCTTATGTGATCCTTTTCGCAGTGGTACCGGGAAACCATCTAATTCTAGTCTCAGCATCATGGAGGTTGGGGTTCATGTGGTCCATTGGATTTTGGACTAACTATCCCATCTTTATTTCATTTTTATCACTCATCATTGTTCTGAGCAGGGAGACCAATAGTTGCACCTTAGATGGCCTCTCACAAGCTTTTAAGATCCAAGTCACTACTCACCAAAGTAGGGTGTAGAACATTGCTTTTGTGCACTATGTTATGACAATTGATCTTAATGTCTCCTGAGATGATGGTCCTGAGCCCCGATGCCCAGTGACTCATTTGCTTAAGGTATTTGATTATGACTAAGATATTTTCTTAATTTTGTCCCTCTATGCTCTACTAGGGAGCTCTGGTAGCATA
>NW_006921815.1:1953753-1956097 GCF_000298275.1 Orycteropus afer afer
CAGGAGTGTGCATATATCTGTTGATTTCATGGCTTTTATTTCTCTCCCATATATACCTAGTGGTAAAACTGCTGGATCATATGGTTTCTATTTTTTAAAAAATATTCTATTTATTTCCAACTTTTTAAGGAAGTACCATATCATTTTCCACAGTACTTATACCATTTTACAGTTTCATGAGCAGCATATGATAGTTCCAGTCCCTCCATACCCTTGCCAGCATTTGCTGTTTTCTGTGTTTTTTGAACTTTGCTATTAATGCAGAGGTGAGGTTTTATTTATTTATTTATCTTTCACTTGTATCTCTTTAATGGCTAATGATCACGAGCATTTCTTCATGTGTTTGTTAGCTGCCTGAATGTCTTCTTTGGTGAAATACATGTTCATGTCCTCCACTCATTTTTTAATTTCATTATTTATCTTTTTGCTGCTGAAGTTTTGATGTTTTCTATAATTTTTAGACATTAACCCTTTGTCTAATATGTCACTGCCAATATTTTTCTTTTTTTCTTCCCAGTCTGTAGGTACTCTTTTACTGATTTGGCAAAATCAGTTGATGCACATGAATGTTTAACATTTAGGAGACTCCAGACATCTAGTTAGTCTTCTGCTGTGTGTGTGTCTTGTGTTAAGTTTGATAGTATTTTGATGCCATGTCTTTACAAAACCAAACACCAAACTTACTGCCATCGAGTTGATTCTGACTCATAGCAACCCCTATTGGGTTTCCATGGCTGTAAATCTTTATGGAAGTAGATTGCCTTATCTTCCTCCGGAAGAGCAGTTGCTGAGTTTGAACCGCTCACTTTGTCAGCAGCCAAATGTCTTACCCACTGCACCATCAGAGCTCCTTATGCCATGTAATAGAGCCCCTAAATTTGCCACTATTTTTTCTTTGATGATCTTTATGGTTTTAGGTATTACATTCAGTTATTTGATCCATCTTTAGTTAGTTTTTGTACAGGATGAGAGATGTTTATCCTGTTTCATTCTTCTACAAATGAACATCTAATTTTACCTGTACCTTTTGTTAAAGAAACCATCTCTCCCCCATTGAATGGATTTTGCCCCTTTGCCAAAGATCAGCTGTTTTCTGATTGATAGATTTACCCTGGGTTATCAATTCTGTTCCATTAGTTTATGTGTCTGTCATTGTACCAATACCAGATTGTTTTGAGTAATGTGGCTGTGTAGTAAGTTTTGAGATCAGGTAGGGTGAGGCCTCCTATTTTGCTCTTCTTCTTCAGTTGTGGTTTGTTTATCCAGGGTCTCTATCTTTTTCATATAAAGTTGGTGATTAGTTTTTCCATCTCCTTAAAGAATCATGAAGGAATCTGGCTATGATTGCATTTTATTTGTAGATTGCTTTGGGTAGTATTGTAAGCATTATACACCATAGTAAATTACAAAGTACAGCAAAGTTGGCAACTGCTGATGTAGGTTGAGCCTTTTTTTTTTTTTTTAATTTACTGTATTGAGATTTAAGTAACTCCCTTGTAGCTATAAGCATACTGATTCCCATCACCTTTCTCAAGAACATTTTCCCTGAGAGAGTGTTGGTGAATTCATTTTGGCTCAACTTTGCATATGTTATTCCTAAAACTACTGCTCTAGTCTTTGAGTGCTATAGTTTAGATAATTTAATTAGTGCTGTTCTCATAGGGTCATCTTTTTTTATTTTTTTAATTCCTTCATATATATTTATACTGCTACCATTTGAACATTGGAAGTTTCCACAGGCTTGAAACCAGGTTAGTTAGTTAGTTCTATTTTAAAATAATACAGATTAGATTATTACCATTAATTTAAAGAACAACACAGTGTCTACCTAACTGTTGTATGCAAAGAGGAAAAGCCTGCCATTTTCTGATATCTTCCAAGAGATACAAACTAAAGCTCCCTGAAATCAAGTCTGTTAAATCCTATGTAATTGCCAGGACATTGTATTGCAGACTTTGTTTTCATTCAACCTTACATAATATATGTAGTTATTCAAAAACAGTTTTCTGCTTAACATATTTCACATCATCATTTTAGTCTTATTTATTTAAATATAATCACATCTAAATGAAATAGAAACATAGTATTTAGCACTAGAACTAAAAATCCATGCTTGAGAGAATATATATATATGTGTTTTTAAAGATATGATCTCCAGTACAAAGAAATCTGTGTATTGAATTTAACTTTATGAAGTGATAGCACTCCCATCTGAAAGGAAAGTATAAAAAGAATGCATCATTTTTTTTCTATTATCTATATTTTGCTGATTTCTACTGTTCAAATTTTCTTTGCTTCTCCATCTCTTTCTGACTTTCTCCATTACTTCCAAAGGGAAAGTAAT
>NW_006921815.1:1957297-1959006 GCF_000298275.1 Orycteropus afer afer
GCCAGCCTTCTGGTTAGCAGTCAAGTGCCGTAGCCACTATGCTACCAGAGCTCCTAGAGGACCATTTAGAAAATTTTCACTTTAACATACAACTGCTTTGGTGCCAGCTTACATCACTTTCCTAATGAAAGTAAAGGCTAAATGTATTATCATGCTTAAAGCTACACATTCGTGTGTAATGTTATAGCATCTAATAAATATCTGAACATCAAATAGGATCCTGGATTCAATATGGTTAACTTTGGGCTGGCTTTTGAATCTTTTACTCTTTAAACAATTTATGTAAATCACAAACAGTGCACAGAAATATGGTGAAGAAGTGTGCAAATGTTTCTCTCATCCTGAATATCATTGTCTAAACCTGACTTCCCCTTTACAGCTACTTTTTGCTTATTTAAAATACATCTGTGTTCTATATAAAAGAAGTGAGGAAGAGCAACAACCACAAAATAACTAATATAAAATTTGTGTCACATCATTTGTAAAATCAGGAGTATCATTTCAATATCTTTATCTTAAACTATCCAATATGTACAGACTTTTGTGGCAGGTAATGACTTCCAGCTAAACAGTTAGAACAGAAGCATCGTGTATATTGTTTAAATGTGCAATGGAAATTAGCATGGTAGAAAATTAAAGCTACTATGAAGCAAAATTAAACTGAATTACAGATTTAAGCAGCAGGAAAGGGAGACACGGACGACGGAGGAAAGTGGTTGTATAATTTTTAAATATACAAAGCTGCGTTGCTACTTTTTCTAACTTGGGGTAGAGCTGAAGAGCTTTATCAGCTTTAAGCTACTTTAACAAGAAGTAAGAAATCATGGAGGAATAAACTCTACACCTGCCCAATGTGGCTTACTTGACATGAATTCTCTGTACAATGACATCAGGATGACAATAATTGTGGAGAGAAATGGTAGATATTCAGAAAACTCTGCCAAGTGAGGCGAAATTCAAATTTCAGAAGTAGGAACATAGTTAGCAGATAACAAAACTTTACATTAAAAGACTGGACCTTTCTCTCATAGGAACTGCAAAACTTTGAATGGATGTTGTACCAGTGCTACTATGAGGCGGCTAAATCTAAATCATATTCCTGTGTTAAAGGCATTGGAATAAAGATACCTGGAGATTTAAGTGACTTTTTTCACGGCCCCCTAGATGAATCAGTGGGAGAGACAGCTACAGTTGCTGAGTGACAGAGACAGGAGCAGCTGTAGAGTTCTCTCAGTCAACACCTGCAGAATTCCCTGAACTAGTTCAGCATGTAAACCTTTCATTAGTGACACTCCATCCTAGCATCATTATGGGATCTCAGCAGAGGTGACAATACTCAAAGGCTCTACCTGCTTTCTGGTTGTTTCTTTATTTTTCAGAATAATACAGATTAGATTATTACCATTAATTGAAAGAACAACACAAGGAAAACTAGCCAGTGTTTTTCATATCTGTTCAAACCGTTACAGGTTAAAACAAGGAAGGTTAATGATGGCTAACAATTCAGATTGTCCATTTTTTTTTTCCCCAATCCATCATTAAAAAAAAAAAAAAAGAAAGAAAGAAAGCCTCAGGAGACTAATTTTAAAATTTTAAATAAATTAATTTGGATCCAGTTCCTAAAATAGCACTACCACATCAAGCCTTCTTAAAAGATTATGCCTGACTCATATATACCTTAAGTTATTCATTCATGTGGAATTTAAGAC
>NW_006921815.1:1959423-1969236 GCF_000298275.1 Orycteropus afer afer
GATTGTAATCTTGATTTTACTTGCCGGTAACATCCAGACACTAAAGCAATTTGCACAGAATGTGAGTTTTACAATCGTAGAAGTTTGCATCTACAATTGTTTCTCAACTGTAGAAGCTCTGTATGTATGTATGTTCTCCTTTGATTTTCAGAAAAGTAGCATTAAACAGTACCACAAGAATTAATAAACAGCTCTTTTGGATATCACATCAATTGAGCAAAATGTGGTTACTAGTAAATTATGAAGAAAAAGAGGACAGATCCAAATGCTACATTTTCTTTAGTTACTAAGTACATACCTTCATTGGTTTACAGCATTAAACTTAGCATATAGATAAACAGGTGTGAATGTCAAGATAGAGCCCTACTTTAGTGTTCCTGTTCCTTACTCAGTAACACTATTATTTGGATCCAAATTGCACCAGTTTACAAGACCCAGTTTTTAAATATTCACAAATATTGCAAGCTGCTGATAGCATGAAATCACCCATAATGAAATATTTACACCATGGAAATTGGCAAGTGGTACATGTTATGGCTTCAACCCATCCTCACTCCAGCCCTTTTACTATTGCACTACTATCATTTTGTAGAAAATTCTGTGCAGAGTGCTACAGGAAACCAAAAAAAAAAAAACCACACCTAAAATCCAACCCCAATTCTTAACATACTCAGTTGAAGCAATTGAATTAAAGAGACAGATGAAACTTAAAATCTGCAAAGAAGAAGAGTCCATGGTAACTTTGAACTATTTCACATTTATGGCTGAGGTAATTAAAGAATCTTTGTCAAAAATAAGAACATCATTTGGGAAGTTTTACTTGGAACATAGATTGTTTGCCTAGGGATGAAACGCAGTTAAAAGATCAGGTAGGCTAAATATCAGAGTTATAATTATGCACAATCACATCTTTGTCGATGACATAGTTCTCCAAATATTCTGTACATTCAAATCAGCTGAGGAACTTCAAAGAAATCTATTAATGCATGGTCCCACTCCCACAGCTCTCACCCTGAGATTGTGAAATAAGTTTTCTGGAATGTGTCTGATCTTGGAATTTTTTAAAGATCTTTGGGAAGATTCTAATGTGTAGACAAGTTTGGGAAACACTTGCCTATGATGCACATCTTTTTTTTTTTTAAAATATGTTTTAATATCTTAAATATTTAATGTCCTAAAACAAAGAAACTGAGACAATCAACTTGATTCTTTCGTTTTACATTCAGGAGAGTACAAGCATGCTTTCTCTCAGGAGTCAAAATCTTTTTCCATCCCTTCTTCTGAATGGCAGATGAAATTCCAGGTTGTTCAAGAAACCAGCAGGGTTTAGAACAAGTTATGTAAAATTTGCCTGCTGGTAAAATTCCTAATGTCCTATCTACCCCAATCATGCATTGCCTCATGCACTGAGGTTGAACACCAAACAATAAAACAAAAAATGGAAAGCCTAAGCAGTGTGCTAACTAGCACTTGCCAACATTTAAACCACTTGCTGTTGAGCCCACCTTGATTAACGGTGCCCTATGTGTGAAAGAGTAGACGTGCTCAACAGTTTTCACTGGCTGATTTTTCAGAAATAGATTGCCAAGGCATTCTTCCAAAATGCCCCTGGGTGGATGCAAACTGCCAACCTTTCAGTTAGCTATGGAGCATTTTCGCCGCTCAGACTCCTCCCAACATTTAAGGTACAACTGAACTAATGCAGATTCTGATTCAATACCTCTAAAATGGGGACTAAGATTCTGAATTTTCTCTAAGTTACTCTGTGATGCCAGTGCTGTTATATTCCGCTGGTCCCTGGACCTTACTTTGAATAGCAGAATGGTAAACAACTAAGATACAAATTTTGTTGGTGTCATTGGATTTCCTCTCTTTATCTCCTTACAAAAATTCATGGAAACACTATGTTCAGATACAGAAGTATTGTATATGTAAGGAAAGAGTATCTTCTTCCCCTCTCTTCCCCCAAATCACTAAGCTTTCTTCAAACATACAAGTAAAAAATGTTAGCAAAGAATGTTTTATTGGATACATCATGAGCTAGCTATGACTCTAAGGAGCTCTGGTGGTGCAGTGCTTATGGTATTTGCCTGCTAACCAGAAGATTGGAAGTTCAAGTTCACCAGCCCCTCCACAGAAGGACGATGGGGCAATCTACTTTTGTAAAGATTTACTGCCTCAGAAACCCAGTGTGGATCACTATGACTCTACACGCGATCGACAAAAGTTTTTTGATGTGAATAAAGCTAGATAGCCTGCCTTAATAGTGTAATTATTTTGACGGATATATAAATCATATTAATTGAGTTGTCACATATACTTACATTTTACTAAAATTAATTTTAAATGTGTTTAACTGGCAATTTAGTGGTAATCTGAAGCTCAATTACTTAGTCTAAATCATGATTATTATTATTAGATTTAAGTTACATTTATTTAATAATTTAAGTTATTATTAGATTTAAGTTATAATAAAGTTTAAATGACTTCTAATGTATTTTTTAGCATTGACATTTCCATACTTAAATTTTCAGATATATTAAAAACAATATATTTTGGGTTCCTAGAAAACATAATTTCATCATTCAAATTGTTTTAATGTTAGAATTTTATTAAGATCTTCCAAGGTTGGTATCCTAATACTTCTGCTTTTCCCAGGCTATTGTTCTGTTGATGCTGCAACATAAATCAGTGCTTTTTTATGCTATTAAATCACTCAAGTCACATTTCACCCAAGATGGTGCAGATGTATAAATTACCACTGCTGAAACTTCACTTTCCACCAGATGTCCAAGAAAGGCTAATATGCTTTCACCCTAAATTTAGTTGGTCCCTTTCCATAAAAAAATATTGGAGTTAGAAATAGCAAGATAGTTTCCTTAAAGATTGTGATGTTTGGTGTGGCAGAGGAAAGAGGATGGAGGTTTGCCTGCCATATATATGGTGGTGTAGTGCCTAAAGCATTTGACTGCTAACGAGAAGTCGGAACCACCAGCCACTCCTTAGAAAGGAAGACTAGGCAATCTACTGCCGTAGAGATACTGCCTCAGAAACCCAAAGAAGGATGGCTATGAGTCAGAACAGACTCACAGGCAGTGAGTTGTTTTTTTTTTTTGGTATACCATACATTATCCTTTGTAACTGACATGAAGAAGCTAGAATTTTTGAAATCGAGAATAAAATTTCCAGAAGACAAACTGACAGTAAGATATCTATACTTGTCTTTTCCTAAAACTGCCACCCAAATATAATCTGCTCCCAAATGTAGGAAGCTGTGCCAAGCACTCTTCTCCAAATAGTTCACTTGCCGTCTTCGATCTGGAGTAAATGAAAAAGTAACAGACTTGTTCCTTTAAGCATGTCCAAGCCTTTGATTATTTCTATTACTGCACAATCCTTATATCTAGCTATTAAATTGTGCAATTTTCCTTCATCATAAAGTCGGGCTGCTTCAGGTTGAGCACACTGTACTCTGTCTTCTAATTCCAGTAAAGTCAATTATATAAACTCTTTTGCTTTTACAAAATGCTCTTTAGCACACTGGTTCCCTCATAGCAGGCAGAGCTAAGCAAAAGAGAATTGTGGAACCTTTTCAGGTATAGCTGTGTTCTGCTCAGCAGGCACATTTATTACTAATGGGTAAAATAGTCTCCTTTTTTTAGCTACATAATGCTTTTGAAGCCTTCCGTTTTCTGGTTTTGATAGACATTCTGGTTACACTGAGAAAGGAAGGTGAAAACCCTTGATCACACCATGAAGCTGCCGCAGAAAGACTTTATTTTCATTCATTTTGTGTGTTAACTCAGTGACTGCATTTGTCTTAATGGGCTGCTTTGCATTGTATGCTGGGGTCCTCCCTGGCTTAGCCATGTGAATCTACTTATTGGTGTGTACAAATACTTACAATGAAAGGGGCTCCAATATTTTTATTTCATATTTACAAAATAAATGTTTGAGCAGTAATGATGTCATCCAGCTCTTTGGTATATAAAATGAAAACAGACATTGTCAGTAATTCTGGCATCAGTTAAATTTAAATTCTTAATGCTGAGGGATTGGTTGCCTTTTTTTTCCCCCTACACATCTATTCATATATGAATAACAAACAAGCAAACACACTGCCGTCAAGTGGGACCCGACTCATAGTGACCCCTCCTTGGGTTTCCGAAGTGGTATCACTACTGAAGTAGATTGCCCAACCTTCCTTCCGAGGAGTGGTTGGTGGGTTTGAACCACCAGCCTTCTGGTGGTTCAGTGAAATGTCTTAGACACTACGCCACCAGCGTTCCCCATACATGAATACATAAGTTCAAACTAGCCAGTCCATTACAGAAGAATGGACAGTGAACTAGGCTCTCTCCCTAACTTTGCTAATCTAATATTGGAAAAGTTATTGAATTTAATTTTGCCTTAGTTTCCTCATTTGTGGAATTATTATTAAAAGTATTGAATTTCCTTTATTGTCTAAGTAATAATGAATAGAAATGAGATGCTTTAGTCTATTTTACTAGAATAATAGACAGGAGTGGCTGGTGGTAAATGTGAAGTAGGGTAATATAAACAGTGTAGTACTGCTATAAGGATAGCCACACAGACCAAAAGAATAGAATTTAGAAAGAATGTAAGTATAATCATCTATGGCCAAGTGATTTTCCATGAGAGTTATTGTTGATAAGTCAAACTTAATATCCTCAGTATAGTCTCCAAATAGGCACAACATTCACCAAGAATTGTAGAGATCAAAAATATGGAACACAGGTTATGTTTTTTTTTTTCCCCCCGAAAATATGGTTGAATTTCTTTTTTCTTCACAAATACAACTCTATCTCATCACTCAATTTTTAATTGTCTTCAATTCCATACAATTCACTTCTGTGTCTCTCTCCTTGCCTTTCTCCCTCATGCTTTTCTACATTTCTCCCCTTCTTTTCTCTTCTTTCTCCTTTCTACCCCCTCCCCTATCATGGACAAGTAAAACTGCTTGTATTAAAAATATACAAATCTTGTTCTTTGCACTGATGCACTTCTACATCTGGTTCATCAAATCCATTTCTGAGTTGTAAAGCTCTTCACACCTCCTAATTCCTCCCATTTCACCAGTAACTTTGTTTTTTGTCATGAATCCATTATCTTGGTTTATGATATCAGCATTTCTTCAAGGAAATGACACTTTAAAGTCTCATATTCTTTCACCATCAAAATAGCTGATGAATCCCCACATCCTAAGACCACCTAATGATTTTTGAAATATTACTTGGGCTTTCTAGTCACATTTGTGGTCACCTTGTTTCAGGACCACAAAGTAAGACAGGTGATAAACCCTCTGAAAAGTTTAGCTTTATAAAAGGTATTTTTTTCAATTTATTCTTCAGATTAAAATACTTCAATGGCTCCCCCTTATCTAAAAATATGGTTTTCAAACTTTAGTGTGCATAAAAATCACAAAAGAAGACAATGGTTTAACATATCTGCAGTGATAGGAAACTATTTTAACAAGCATCCCAGGTAAGTGGAGAATACACTTTAAATAAGCTACCTTATACACAGAGGTATGACATAAAGGTTGTTGTTTGTTGTTGTTGTTTGACGTTGAGCCGTAAGAATGGTTAAAATTGTTCAGGATTTTATTTAAGTTTGAATGTTCTCAAGATGACTTAAAGAAGCACCAAGGTCTCTAAATTACCTCGATACCCACCACTTGTTACCTACTCACCCACTTGGTACGTGATCTGTCAGTTGGGGTTGGTGACAAAAAAGTTTGATAAAAATATGATCCCCAATTTGAAATAATTCAATTCCAATCTAATAAAGAAGCAGACCTTTGTGTTGTTTTGTTTTTCCTTAAGTGATAAAAAACATGATGCTGTAAGGGAGGAAAACAACAATAACAACAACAAAAAATATAATTACATGTAGAGAGTAGGTGAAAAACTACACAAAAGAGGTAACGCTTAATTAGACCTTTTTTTTTTTTTTTTTAATGTTTGTTGTTGTTGCTCGGTGTAACTAAGTTGGTTCCACTCATAGCAATCCCATGTACAACAGAAGGATACACTGCTCGGTCCTGTACCATCCTGACAACCATTCCTATGTTTGAGCTCATTGTTATGGTCACTCTTCCTTTTTTTTACTGACCCTCTGTTCTACTAAGCATTAAATCCTTCTCCAGGGACTGGTCACTCCTGATAATATGGCCAAAATACATAAGATGAAGTCTTGGCATCTTCACTTCTATGGAGTATTCTCATTATACTTCTTCCAAGACAAATTTGTGTGTTCTTCTGGCAGTATATAGTATATTGAATAGTCTTTGCCAGAAGCATAATTCAAATACATCCATTCTTCATACATGTTTACACATATTTTAATATGTACTCATGGGTAAAAAAGTCAAAAAGGATTAAAATACCCAATTTTGTAGAAAGAACATTGCTTCCCTTAAAATTTGATCCTCAGCCTCAGCAGTTCTCCTCCTAAAAGACAACCACTGTTCCTGGTTTCTTGTGGAATCGGGTAGAAGTTCACCACATGTGACAAACTACCAAAATCTACTGACACCACGAATTGCACTTCTTCTCCTGTCTTCTCAAGCTCTCATAACTTTCTTTCTTAACCTCCCTCTTGAAGGATACCTTTGCATTCTATTTCACTGAGAATGCAGAAGGGCCCACATCTATGGAAAAACTTATATCTACATTCTCAACTTATATCCTCAGTCTTTTTTATTTTTTTCTGTTTCTACAGTTGTGTTGCCCATGCCCTTATCTAAAGGCAGCTCCACTTGTGTTCTAGATCCTATTCCTTATCACCTACTCAAGATCATTGTTCTAGCAACTAGCCCTTTATTCAGTGGTTTCTTTCAAATGGATAAAAGCAATAGGAAAAAAAAAAAAAAAAAAAAGAGGAAAACAAACAAACAAACAAAAAACTATCTAGACCATTCATCCCACTCCAGTTGCTACCACATTTCCCTGCTCTCCTTTATAGCAAAAATTCTCTGAAGTTGATTAGACTTTTCTCTCCAATCCATCTCTATTGCTTCAAAAGCCATTCCAATAAGATGTCCTACTTCCTTCAGTTCAATAAAGCCTCTCTTATCTATGTTAACAAAAATATTCTTGTTACTAAATCCCACAGTCATTTCTCAATCCTGATCACATGTTTCTCCTCCACATTTCTTCTCTGAAATTGCCTATGTTTGTACCACTGTCCTGTTCTCTCTTGATTTGTTTTCCACCTGCCTCCTCCACATTCTCAGTTCGCTGTCTAATAGGTTTCTTAAGCCTAACATGCTCGAAATGGTTCTGTTAGCTTTCCTAAGTATCAATATATTTGTTCTGCTCTCTTTCTCATCCTAGTAAACGGCACACCATACTCTTTCAGAAACAAAAGCTAAAAACCTTGGGATCGTTCTTAGCTTATTTTTCACATACCTTATCTCTTGTATGTCAGCAAATCCCTTACCTTAAAAATAAATTGAGAACGTGTTCACTTCTCACCTCATCTATTGCCACCATCTTGGGCCAAGCCACCACCATATCTGATGTTTTCCTAACCATCTAATGTATTGTTGACACAAAATTCAGAGTGAATCTTTTAAAACATTTAAGAGAGATGAATAAAACTTCCCTAAGTCACCTAGTAATGAGTCTGTTAACATTTCTCAATTTTTATTAACTCACTCTGATTTTTTTTTTTTTTAAGAAGACTCACTATCCCTGAAATTTAACAGTAGTATAGAAAATACATACTGAGTTTGTGGTACACTGATGATGATAATATTTTCAATTAAATGTCCTCCAAATACAAAGACCTTTGGCAATCACAAATGTTTTTGACCAATGTCCTGTGTTACTCATAGATAATGTATGAATGATAAGACAATCCTTTGCTCAATGGCTTTTAAAGCTCAAATTTGTGTGGAGCTAACAATGAGATACATGCATTGCATTCATTTCTATAAGCACTTCACTTTGGCAACAACTTCATCGATGGTATGAGTATATCCCTACTAAAAAGAAATTTTCTAGGCCTTTGTATATATACTTCTCGAAGAGATTTAAATACCTACAGTT
This sequence comes from Orycteropus afer afer, assembly GCF_000298275.1. NCBI lineage: Eukaryota > Metazoa > Chordata > Mammalia > Tubulidentata > Orycteropodidae > Orycteropus > Orycteropus afer. The sequence continues at coordinate 1,967,499 of NW_006921815.1, forward strand.
ACAAGCATACCTACTTAGCTTTGGTCACATCACACCCAGGAAAATAGGGCTAAAAAATAAAATTGGGCAAAAAATATATATACAGAAGCTAATTCTGTAAATCTAATGAAAAGAGTTGTTTTCTAAAAGATTTATTGATGCATTTGCATGTGTGTGTGTGTGTGTTGGGTATGTGGCTCTGTGTTTGTTGATATGGCCTAAATATAAGTTGGGACAAAAATATGAAATTATCCCTGTTGTCAGGCTAATATTCTTTCTCATACCTATTATCATTCTGAAATTGCACTGTGTTCATTTTAGTTGAATCCAGTTATCATTTCTTTCACATTGCTTTGGAACTGCTTAGAAATTAAATAATTAGATATACAGTTACAGATGACAGATTAATTTACTTTAATGGGAATAGTAGTATACCTGTTTGTACAAAAAGAAGCATTTTAGTATGACAAAATCACATTATGTTGTTTTATCAGATACTTACTTAAATATATACCACCATCACCACCACCACCCCAAAAAAACTCACTGCCATAGAGTTGATTCCAACTCATAGTGACCCCCATTGGATTTCTAAGGTGGCAAATCTTTATGGAAGTAGATTGACCCATCTTCCTTCCATGGAGTGGCTAGTGGGTTTGAACTGCCAACCTCTTGACAAGCAGGTTAGCAGTCATATGCCTAAGGCACTGCAAAGCTCCTAACACACACACACACACATACACATATATCACTATCAAGTTGATTCCAACTCATAGAGACCTTACAGAATGGAGTAGAACCAATCCATAAGGTTTCCAAGGTTGTAAATCTTTATTGTATTTTATTTTTATTGTGACTTGGGGAAGAGTTTACAAAGAAAATGTGTTTTCCATTCAACCAAACATACACATTTTGATTTGTGACATTCATTGCCACCCCACAATGTAACAGCACTCTTTGTACTTCCTCCCTGTACTTACCATATCCCTTCATTCTTCTTTCCTATCCCTTCTTGCCTTCCCTGGGCAAATGCTGTCCTTTTGAGCTCATATGGTTGACTTATCTAATGAGTGCATATATTCTTGGTGTTATTGTTAAGCTTATAGGCTTGTCTATCATTTGGCTGAAAGTTGAGCCACAGGAGTTGAGTTCAGTTCCTGGCTTGAAGAGTGCCTAAGGGCCACAGTCTTGAGTTCCACCAGTTTTAATCAGACCACTAAGCCTGCTTTTTTTAAAAAAAATTTTTTGGGGTTTTGTTATATATTTTTCTCCTATCTGGGAATTCCTACTGTGATCTTTTTGAAGCAGTCAGCAGTGGTAGCCAGGCACCATCTAGTTCTTCTGGTTTCAGGGTCATGCAGGCTGGGTTTCACATGATCCATTAGTCCTTTGGATTGCTTCCTTGTTTTTCTGATTTTCTTCATTCTGCTTTGCTCCAGATGGAGAGAGACCAATAGTTGTATCTTAGATGGCTGCACACAAGCTTTAAGACCCCAGTCACTATTCACCAAAATAGGATGCAGAACATTGTCTTTGTTAAGGCTGTCAATTTTTATGGAAGTGGACTGCAACTTCTTTTTCTTGTGGAGCAACTGGTACGTTTGAGCTACTGACTTTTCAGTTAACAGACAATTCTTAACCATTGTGTTTCCAAAAAAAAAAAAAAAACCCCACTGTCGTAAAGTCAGATCTGACTCATAGTGACCTCTCCTTGGGTTTCTGAGGCAGAATCACTATTTTTAGAATCACTAATTTTTTA
>NW_006921815.1:1970180-1971023 GCF_000298275.1 Orycteropus afer afer
TGTGTGTGTGTGTGTGTGTTGTTTGTTTCACTGTAATGTTTCTTTTCTCTACAAATGTTTTAGCAAGTACCAGTCAATACCATTTATATATTAATACAATTTCTTCCATGATGAATATAATCAGACACGGCTCTCCCTTGCTACTTTAAGTTGTTCCATCTGTAGTCATGTGCATATACATATAGATAAGAAGATGTAACAAGAAAAATTCAAAGAAAAACAGTTGAACTTATGGTGCTGTTATACTCAGAATTGTATTTATCCTTCTGTTGGATTTCAGTGTAAATGCATACCCAACACATGGCATGCAATATTTATCCAGTGCCTGCTCCCTAAACTGTAGACACTTTTATAAGATGCATTAACTGAATTCTTTAAGTACATTACTACTAGTTACTAAAACACTCTAGATACCTGAAAGTTTCCATGCCTCTTGCAAAAAGTGCAGTACTTCTGAAGAGATTTGGTGATTTACAAGAATCTGGGTCAGACTAACTGTGGAGAAAAGCTTACTGAAACAGCACCTCATTAGTGTCATATACAAACAAACCTTTATTTTCTATAATGAAATACAGAAACTGAAAATGTGAAATCTTATATATATAGAGAGAGAAAAGACTGAGAATAATAGAAGATGGGGGTAAGAAAATGAATGTGCATTTGTTCAGAAACAGGTTTTGAAACCCAAAAAGATTCTGGAAACTCTTATAGGAATTAAGGAGCTCTAGTGACGTAGTACCAAAGACATTTGACTGCTAACCTGAAGCCTGGCAGTTCAAACCCACCAGCCACTCCTCAGAAGGAAGGTTGGGCAATCTACTTCCATAGTGATACTGCCTTGGA
>NW_006921815.1:1971768-1973026 GCF_000298275.1 Orycteropus afer afer
AAAAAAAAAAAAATACTGCAGTAATGATTTACTAAAGGAATCTGCAAAGATAAAAGTTGGGAATAATTTTAATTTCATTCTAATGGATCTCAATTCCATCAGTTTGTGGGTGCATAACTCTTCGATATGACTGAAACATCACACATTTTTATTTCACCATTATAATAGCTAACATATATGTCATATTCTATTTACCAGACACTATGCCCACCAGCCACTCCTCAGTAGGAAGGTTGGGCAGTCTGCTTCCATAATGATACTGCCTCAGAAACCCAGGGAGGGGTTGCTATGAGTCGGATCCAACTAGACGGCAGTGGGTATTGTATATTGTATGCTTAACTTAGGCTTAACACTTTTAATCTTCACCAACAACCCTAAGAAGAATGAATGATCTATTATTATCTCTTCACAGTTGAAAAAAGTGAGGCAACAAGATCAGAGAGCTTTCCCAAATTTCCATAAAATTATGTGACAGAGTTGGTATTCAGACCTAAGTAGTGCAGCTACAAAGAGCCTTGGTGTCTCAATAATTAAGCTCTTGGTTACAAACTGGAAGATCAGCAGTTCAAACCCGCCAGCTGCTCTGTTGGATAAAAGACTGGAGAACTGCTTCTTTAATATTACAGTGTAGGAAAGGCTATGAAACAGTTTGACTCTGTACTACATGTTCCCTATAGGTGGGAATCAACTCACAGCACAGAGCAATAATCTATTTCCAGAGTACTGGGTACTGTAATTTGGTTTAATGAACTTGACTGCTAACCAAAAAGATGGATGTTCAAGTCCACATTGAGATGCTTTGAAAGAAGAGCATGGAGCTCTATTACTGAAAAATCAGCCATTGAAAACCCTACGATATGCAGCTCCACTTTGGCACACATGGAGTTGCCATGAGTCAGAATGAACTTGATGGCAGTTGTTTTGGTTTGGGTTTTAGTCTAGCTCCAGAGTATATTCCAATAACCTCTCTGTTCTTATCAGAGGAATCTGTAAATTAACAGAAAAAGAAGTTTGTTGAGCCCACAACTGGGTTATTGTGTGGTTCCCTAAAATTATATTTCTTCATAAAACATTTTTACTTGCTTAAAATAGAAATATAGGTCATCTTTGTCAGAAAGAAAATGAGTCAATACTACAAGTTTTACTTTGCTGTTTTCCCCCCTTGAGCTACTATGGACATGGATGGCCATGTCTCAATCTTGTAAAAGACTCTCATCTTTGAAAGTCTTTATTTATTTACATTTTAGGCAAAAAAAAA
>NW_006921815.1:1973346-1977052 GCF_000298275.1 Orycteropus afer afer
ATTAAACTGGCAGTTTATGTACACATGTTTGGGACTGGACAGAAATTCTAAGTCTTATAGAAGACATTATATCTTTCAAAATTTTTATCTATTTGGAAAATGTTGAAAGTTATCTTGGTGATGATATTTATAGAAAATCACAGCAGACACAATGTAAAAAAATGGAAAATAATAACAAGCAATAGGTATAAGAGTATTTAACATTTACCAGTATTACCTTAAATATTTATCTAATGAGTATGTATAATGACAACTACTGAAGTAGTATATATTCTTTTTTTCATTTCCACTGCCACATATATATATATTGTGCTACTAAACAGCATATACATATATATATGTATATAGTCATATATATGTATATATACACACATATATATACCTATTTATATACATATATGTATATGCCATGTAGTAGCACAAGTTAGAATTATTACAGTGAATACTACTAATAAATGAATACTGAAACTAAACTTGTCTCTATTAAAATTCTATCAATGACTCCTGAGTAAGGCATTTATTAGGATTCATGTTACAATGTAACTAGTAATTTACTGCACACAATGTGATAAATGACAATGGATGAGCCCTTCAAAATCATTCTGTACATGTCATTAGCAATTCATTTCACATTCTTACCTATACAAAATATCTTAAACCACTTAACAGATTTCTAAAGACAGCCCTAGCTCAAGTTATTAATATCTTTATTTAAATGCAGATTGTGACTTTTCCTTAGGGATTAGTAAAGCTTCTTCCATGATGCTGCCAAGAGAAACGCAAATTTTGATTCACATAATGTCCACAAAAGAAGCATATCTGACTCAGTATATCCTATGGATCAGTTGATTGCTATATGTTTGTATAATTTTGTCATTAATTCTGTAACAGTTACCTTAATAAAAGATAAAATAATCAGCAACTTTTTAATCTTGATATGGACATGCCAATCACGAACCTTTTAAAAATTTTATTTTTTTGTTGAGAATATACACACCAAAACATACAACAAATCAACCATTTCTGCACATATAATTCAGTGACAGTGATTACATTCTTTGAGTTATGCAACCATTTTCATCCTCCTTTTCTGAGTTATTCTTCCTTCATTAAGATAAATTCACTGCCCCCTAAGGTTCCTATCTAATCTTCTGAGTAGTTCTTGTCATTTTAATTCATATAGATAGTTATTAAAAGAGCATAAAGCTCAACACAGACATTTTTTACTAGTCAAGCTAAACTACTGTTAAGCTTTAAGAAGATTTCAAGGGATATTTTTGGATTAAGTTTTCAAGATTATCTCAAGGCTATAGTTTAAGGGCTTCACCGGCTCCACGGCTCCAGAAAGTCTGAAGTCCATGAGAATTTGGACTTGAATGGATACTGGCATGCTATTAAGACCCCAGGCACTACACAATGAACTAGGAGGTGGAACAGAAACACTAACCATACTATTAGACCAATTAAGGAATGTTCCATTGAAGCCATGACCCTAAGCCTCCAAACTAAGTAACCAAATCCATCAAAAACAGGAAAGATCAAAATAAGGATCCACTCATTTAGCTCTGTTTAACACCAATATTTAGAGAAATCGAATAAGTGATAACAAATATATTCAGTACATTACTAAAAAAACTAGGCATTGATAAAGTGTTCTAGGTTGGCACAAATGGTTAAACATTGGGCTACTAACTGAAAAGTTGGTAGTTTTAATCTATCCAGAGGCTTTCAGAAAAAAAGGCCTAGTGATCTGGTTCCGAAATATCACAGCCATGAAAACCCTGTGGATGGTAGTTCTACTTTGAAACATATTGATTTGCCATGAGTCAGAAATGCCTTGATGGCAACTAGTTAGTGATTAAACACAGATAACCTATGGATATCATTATAACCATAGCCACATTTAATCAACTTTAAAGTTTATATACTTTCCTCATTGTGGCTCATTCATCTGCACGAACAAACCACAATCTAAATCTGGAAATATAATACCCTGACACACAGAAGGAAAAGACAGACTCCAATGTATAATGTAAGTTTTATATTTCTGGGTTTCTATTAGGCATTTTGAATGCAGTATCTTAATGGGTAAAAAGAAGAGATCACTGACAGACAGATTCACTTTCACCATTTAATCCACTGATACAGAGCTGTATTTAATACACTGCTTATAATAAATAGTATAAGAAGTAGTAAACACCCAATATTTGTTGAATTGAATCTTTGAAAAGTCTATATGGCCAGTGCTTACTTAGAAGAACATTTACTGTTCATATAAGACAATGTAGTTATAGGACTTACCAGAATGCAAATATATTAGTAATGGTAATTATATAGGGTTTGTATTTATAAAAGCTTTTATGATGTAAAAATATATAATATAAATCTACCACTTAATTTGCAGACTTTCATTTGCATATCATTATTAAAATGGCTGGAGTTGAAAGGGACACGGGATTGATATTTCTCCAAATTTATCACTGTGTATCACCGACTGATCATACTTCTTAGACTGGGAGTCACCACAACCAGCTATCTACTTTCTATTCTAAGAACTGAAATTCTTGAACTTGGGGATCTTTGGTCCTTATAGCTTCTATCCTTAATCCTGGTAAATAATGAAGTAAAGCAGTGAAAAATAGCTGGAGTCTTCTTGAATGGATTTCATTGTTATCTCAAAGAGTAATTTTGATATTTTGGATGTCATCTTGGGACACCATTTCATAACCATAACATAAGGAACTATAATCAGTAAAATTAGGTGATGTTTGAATATTTCCAGATGGGTGGAAGTAGTGAGTTCTCTAAGATTTCTAAGTATAAAAGATCATTGAATATGAGAAATATTTCATTCCATCAGGGCTACATGCTTATGGCATAAAGGGAAGCATTTGTTGTTGGTTGTAGAGACTATCTAGATACAAGATTAGCAAATATCTGCCAGTTTTGCTAAAAGAGACCATATGTATAAAGCACACTTGCTGGCACATAGTAGAAGCACAAAATATGTTAATTATCTCCTCACACTTCTGCTCTCACTGTGACTTGAAAATAGCTTTGCAGAAAATATGTTTCCTTATAAGGGTTTTTTCATGAAATTTTATTACACACAATTCAATTTATAAACACTTTTATTACTTCTATATTCTCATATTTAAGGTGCCTAATTTCTTCCATTTTGCTGTGACTTGTTTGAAATTAGCACATTTCTCTTGAAATTTTCAGGTTATGTATACATGAATAAATTCTTTTTTGCAATTATCCTCCTCTTTTCCTTCCATTATTTTGTCTTTCCTATCATTATTTCTCTGACCACACCAAGTAGAGTAAAAAAGAATGCAATGAACATGTACTTTGTGTTTATTTATTTAGTATTGTGCCCTCCAAATGGTCTCCTATGAGAGAATAATAATCAGATCAATAATGAAGTCATACACCCTGATGCCCAGAAAGGGAGATGTAAGACCTACTTTGTCACTAATAGATTGCAAACATCTGTTCAACTAGAATATTATGATGAAGCATTAGTAACTATATGGCTTTTCACTGCCTCTTCTATCTCCACCCCATCTCTCCTCTCCCACTCTCTGAATTACAACTTCCAAATTCTCCTTCAAGTTCCTTTCCTGGTTGCATCACTGTCACTCTCCTGATCCCCCCTTGCTCTTTATAGTTTATTACTCTGCAAGTTAACTGTATTTTTAGG
>NW_006921815.1:1977451-1981248 GCF_000298275.1 Orycteropus afer afer
ATTAGTATCACAGCAAATTTTTGCTGAAAATAATTCAAAATGGTTGCAGCAGTATATTGACAGGGAACACCAGAAACTCAAGCTGGATTCAGAAGATGACATTGAGAGAGGGATATCACTGCTGATGTTAGATAAATCTTAGCTGAAAGCAAAGAATATCAGAAAGATATTTACCTATGTTTTATTCACTACACAAAGGCATTCGACTGTGTGGATCATAATAAACTATGGATAACATTGTCAAGAATATGAATTCCAAAACACTTAACCAGTGCATAGACCAAGAGGCAATCATTTGAACAGAAGAAGGGCATACTGTGTGGTTTAAAATCAGGAAAAAGTGTGTGTCAGTGTTATATTCTTTCACCAAACTTACTCAATTTTTGTATGTGAAGCAAATAATCCACGAGCTGGACTACTTGCAGAAAAATATAGCATCAGGATTGGAGGAAGAATCATTAACAATCTGAGATAAGCAAATGACAGAAGCTTGCTTGCTGCACTTAAGAAGGTCAAAGAATACAGCCCTCATTATGGATTATACTTCAACGTAAATAAAACTAAAATCCTCACACCTGGACCAATAAACATCACTATAAACAGAGAAAAGATTAAAGTTACCAGGGATTTCATTTCATTTGGATCTATAATCAGTGCCAACGGAAGCAACAGTAAAGAAATCAGATGTCCTGTTGCACTGGGCAGATCTGCTGCAAAAGACCTCTTTAAAGTGATGAAAAACAAAGATGTCACTTTGAAGACAAAGGTCCCAAGAGACCTTACCCAAGTCATGGCTTTTTCAATAGCTCCATATGCATGTGAAAGCTGGACACTGACTAAGGAAGATGGAAGAAGAACATCAGTACTTATCCCAATCTTTTCAGGAAAACTGCATTTAAAAACAAAATCATTAAAATAAAAAATTATTAGGTTTTATTTTAGAGAGATAGAATATCATTTTTCTTATAATAAATATTTTCAGAATTGTTATTATGCATTCAGTGAAGTGCTTCAATTCTATTATTGTCTTGATGATTTGCAATACTAATTATTTGTAATGACATTAAACATCTATCCGATTAACTAAAAACATGATTAGATATAGATGAGTGATGAGCATAAATTCTCAGTAGTGAAAATGAGTTATAATCCTGATAGTATAAGGAATTTCAGTAATACTTGAGTTGCAAAGTGGATTTAATGTACATTTCTGATATGTCTTAATGCTATAAAGTCTAGCCACTTATTTCACTCTTATACCACCTAAAAGGCAAATATCTTCTTAGTAGTTGATGTCATTTTTTTATTATCACAACTAAGAGTGTCCTCTAGGGACTAATACCCAAGAAGTTTTTGTCAAGAAGGAAGATAGAACATTAACTTGATGATGATATAGCTTCAATGCTTGACTTGCCAACAAAACAGCAGTGCTTTCAACATTACCTTGTAGGATGTAAAGATCCTTAGGCTGTACCCGTTACATAAGTAGGTGAGTTATTTTTATGAATAATTCATTTTTGCTAACTTTCTTAATAGTTGGATATTGTTTGATGATATAAATTAAGTATTTACTAGTCATTTTATTAGGTCTTTCATGATCAAATTATTTTCTGCTTTCATTTTTTTTGTTGTTACTATGTATTTTAGTAATGGAAGTCATGCTGAAAACAAGGAAAAAAAAGTTCTGAGGTAATATAAAATTATTTGTGATAAGTATATCCCAAGTGGACTCTGGTAGTAGGATTGGTGGAATGAGGCCTGTTTCTTCAAATTCACTCAGCTATACAGGTCCTGGTAGCATAGTGCCTAAAGCACTTGACTGCTAACCAGAAGGCTAGTGGTTCAAGCCCACCAGCCACTCCTTGGAAGGAAGGTTGAGTAGTCTATTTCCGTAGTGATACTGCCTCGGAAACCCAAGGAGGGGTTGCTATGAGTCGGGCCCGACTCCACGGCACATAACAACAACAACAACATGCAGGTCTCCAACAGGTAGTAGCACATACTACAACTGGGATAGCAGCTTCCCAAGAGACCTGAGAGACTGAAAATGTTGGTGGGCAATATATGTCCCATGAACATGAAAAAGTTAAACAAATCTGTGTCTTTTATTTTAGTCCTTAGGAGGAAAGTTAACCCCAAAAAATCCACTGCCATCAAGTCAATTCTGACTCATAGTAATCCCATTGGATTTCCAAGGCTATAAATCTTTATGGAAGTAGATTGCCTCATCTTCCTCTTGTGAAGCAGCCGGTGGATTTTAACTGCCAATCTTCTGGTTAGCAGCCAAAGCTCTAACTTTGAGTCACTAAAGCTTCTCATGGAGGAAAGCAGAGGATAAATTTTGATATGAGCAGATAGGGTGGTTAAATTTGTGTACGTGTGTTTGTGTATATGTGTGTGTATGTGTGTGTGTGAAAGAGAGAGAAAGAGAGAAAGATCAAAGAATAAAATCAGAGTTAAAATCATATAGTTTATTAGAAAAGGAACATTTGCTTGAATCTATGTGCTCTGTAGTCAGATACGTTGAAGAGGTGTAGCTTTCACTTCCATATAGCTTCCATATAGCTATATGGCTCTAGCAGCTAATTCCCTGACCTCAGTTTGTTCATCTATAAAATGGAGTCCTATATTAGAGGATTACTGTGTAAATTATGAGACAGAATCAACTCAGTGGCAGTGGGTTTAGTTTTGGCCTTATGAAGATTAAATGGGATTGTGCATATCTGTGCGTTTAAGAATGTACTTCATAAATATGAACCTCATTATCAGCTATGGCTATATTTTGGTCCTCTAGTGCTGCTCTAACAGAAAATGCCACAAGTAGGTGGCTTTGAACAAACAGGGGTTTATTCTATTATAATTTAGAAAGCTAGAAGTCCAAATTCAACTTGCCAGCTGTAGGGACTGGGTCAAAGCCCCTGGACCTTGGGCTTCAGCTCTGTCTCTTCCTCCCAGCCCACTGAAGCGTGGGACTTCTCTTAGCTTAGCTGAGGGCTACTGAGACTGACAAACCCAAGGTTGACAAGTAAAATGGCAAAGTCCCAAGATTATCAAATAACACGGCAGGCCACTAGTTCAAGTCCAGAAACAGTCTCAAGATTGGCAGACAGCACAACAGGCTGCTGAGTGAAGACATGGCCACATGCAGGGTCCCAGAGTGCCAAAAAGCTCAGAGACCTTTCTCAAGGCTGTTTTGTTATATACTAGAATCAGACTGCATCCTTAAGGCAGCTCCTCAGCTCCTCCAGTAGATTCCACTATGGAGTTGATCAGTTTCATCATGGGGAATCAGCTGCCCAGCCACTCAAACCCAGGCCCAGCCAAGTTGACACATGACTTAACTATCACAGGCTATAAACTGATTTTCATAGGAAATTATGATAAATGAAATTAAAGGATATTTGAAATTGGTTGTGGGAAAGCTACAAATATGAAAGACTAGAAATCCAATAGGTTAAATTTGAATTTTATCTACTATTTAGTCAGTAGAACATTGCTTTATTTCTCTATGCGTTAGGTCTTCCATTTGAAAAAACATAGATAATAATAGTACCTACTTCTAAGGATGTTTGTGAAGATTATCAGACTAAATATGTGAAACATTTAGTATAGGGCTCAGCATATAATAATTGTTCAATAAAAGTTTATTGTTATTATTAACCTTATATAAAATGTATTTGAAGCTACATTTCATGAAATACTATTTTTTTAATTGTTGTTGTTGTTGTTAAGTGCCGTCGAGTCGTTTCCGACTCATAGCGACCCCATGCACAGCAGAACGAAACACTGCCCGATCC
>NW_006921815.1:1982704-1985669 GCF_000298275.1 Orycteropus afer afer
GCTGTTAGATAGATAGAGATAAGTATTAATTTGGGTGAAGAGAAGGCCAGTGTACCAAAAGTGAGTGATCAATATAGTGACACTGAGGAAGAGAAAGACATAGAGTGTTACGTGGGAAGTACAGACAACAAAGATGAATCCTTTTGCACATATAGTACAGTGTTGTCAGTGAAGGCAAACATGGGTATAAGGGTGGATAGATGGGTGGACAGGCTGAACTATTAGCTATGTCTACAAAGTGGGGAGTGTACCCAAAACATGTATAGGGTTGGCAGGCAATGATCCTATAACTTTATGTGCATGATCTGAATTCTCAGGTGCTTAATAGGGCTGACAAGCGGCAAGGTTGTAGTCACTGCTTGGTCACAGCCAGCTACCTAGAGGGACTGAGTAGTTGAACCTGTGGACTCGGGAACATAGTCGCAGAGAACATCAAGCTCAATTGGCATAACATACTACACAAAACATTGTTCCACTTCCTACTGTGGCGAATAGCGACTGGGATCTTAAAAGCTTGCACACTGCCATCTAGATGCAATGATGGGTCTCTCCTTGTCCAGAGCAAAGAAGAATGAAGAAAACCAAAAATTAATGTAAACTATTAGTCCTAGCAACTGGTACACCATCTGATCTGCAGCCTATACGACTATGAGACCAGAAGAACTAGATGTGCCTGGTTACTACTGTCCATCACTTGGAAGAGGATCTATGTAGGAGATCCTGTACAGAGAGGGAGAACAATGTGGAACAAAACTCAAAATCATTTGGAAAAAAAAAGGGCAGACCAGGTTTGCTGGTCTGACAGAGCCTGGTGGAACCATTGAAACTGCGGCCCCTAGGTGCCCTTCAGGTCTGGAATTGAACCCACCCCTTTGGCTTTCAAATAAACAATAGACAGGCATATGAGTTGAACATTTACCTGAGGTAGATACACTCCTTGGAGAGAACAAGCATGGAAGAAGGGCTGCTTAAGCACAGGGAGACAGCTCAAGGGGCAGGAGTGCATGGAGGGACAGACACCAGGAAGAGGTAACTATCGGAAGGAAGTAGGAGGGGAGATGTTGCATTGTGGTAACTTGTGGTCAATGTCATGAGACAAAGTGTATGTGAACTGTTGTATGGAAAGTGAATTTCCTCTGTAAATTTTCACCTAAACACAGTAAATAAATAAAATAAAAATTAAAAAGCCTATGATCTACTTTAGGAGCTCTGGTTCCATAGTACCTAAGGCATTTGACTGCCAACCAGAAGGCTGGCAATTCAAACCCACCAGCCACTCCTTCAAGGAAGACTGGGTGATCTGCTTCCATAGTGATACCACCTTGGAAACCCAGAGAGGGTCACTGTGAGTTGGATCTGACTTGAGAGCAGTGAGTTTGGTTTTTTTGTTTTGTTTTTTGGATGATCTATTTTGGAGATTGTTAATTCATCTAAACTTCACAGAAGATATGTACAGTTATATCTAAATGTTTGCTTTGAACTGTTTTATGACCGTCTCTGATTAGACAACATGCTCAAAACTACGTAGAAGTAAGCCAGCATAATCCTAATAAAAAATCAGACAAAGATGCCAATAAAAGAGAAAACTATACATCAGATCCTTCATGAATACAAACATCAAGATTCTCAACAAGATTTTAGCCAATAGAGTACAACAGTATATCAAAATAAATAAATAAAAACTACATTATGATCAAGTGGGATTCATATTAGGGAGGCAAAGATGGTCCAGTACTAGAGAATCAATCAATGGAATGCATCATATTAATAAAACAAAGGAAAAGAATCATATGATCATCTCAATCAATGCAAAAAAAAAGGGCACTTTATAAAATCCAACATTTTTCCCTGATAGAAGTTCAGAAAAATAGGAATAGAAAGGAATTTTCAACATATTTAAGGCCATATATACAAAATAAACAGCCAACATTATTCTCAATGACAGAGACTGAAAGCATTCCCCTTGGCAGTGGGAAAAAGACAAGGATGCCTTTTATCTTATTGAATGTCTGAGAGCAATAAAGCAAGAAAGGAAAGGAAAGTCATTTGAACTGGTAAGGGAGAAGTAAAACTATCCCTATTCACAGATGACATGATCCCATACATGGAAAATCCAAAAGACTCAGCAAAGTAGCAGGATAAAAGATCAATATACAAAAATCCATTGGATTACTTTTCACTAACAAATAAAACTCTGAAAAGGAAATCAGGAAAATAATGCTATTTAAAATAATCCCCAAAATAATGAAATACCTACCAATATATCTTACTAAAATAAATAAAATAAAATAAACCACCTTGCTGTCAAGTCAGATCCAACTCATAGCGACCCCTCCCTGGGTTTCCAAGGCAATATCACTACAGAAGTAGATTGCCCAATCTTCCTTCCACAGAGTGGTTGGTGGGTTTGAACCATCAGCCTTCTGGTTAGCAATCAAATGAGTTAGGCACTATACCACCAGAGTTCCTCTCTATCTAACCAGGGATGAGAAAGATATACACAGAAAAAAAACATAAAACACTACTGAAAGAAACCAAGGGAGACATACTTAAGTGGAAAACATGTCATGCTCATGAAAGGAAGACTTAACATTATGAAATTATCAATACTACCCAAAGTAATCTATAGATATAACCCAATCCCAATCTGAATTCCAACACCTTTCTTTAAAGAAATAGAATAACTAATCATCAACTTTATATGGAAAGGAAAGAGACCCAAGATAAGTAAACCATTATTAAACAACAAAGTAGGAGGTCTTACACTTACCTCAGAACCCACTTCACAGCCACAGTAGTCAAAACAGCCTGGTACTGGCACAACAGACACAGAGAATAATGGAACAAAATTGAGAATCCATAAATAAATCCATCCACCCTTGGACACCTGACCATCAGCAAAGGATAGAAGTCCACTAAATGAGGAAGATATAATCTCTTTAACAGATGATGCCAGCAAAACTAG
>NW_006921815.1:1986879-2013747 GCF_000298275.1 Orycteropus afer afer
TGATGATTTTGAGTTTTACTTTACATTCTCCCTCTATATCCAGGATCTCATACATAGATCCCCCTGTCAGTGTTTGACAGTGGTAGCCGGGTGCCATCTAGTTCTTCTGGTCTCATAGTCATATATGCTGAGGATCACATGGTTTACCAGTTGCTTGGACTAATTGTCTCCGTGAATCTTTGGTTTTCTCCATTCTTCTTTGTTCTGGATGAGAAGAGATCCATTTTTGCATCTAGATAGCTGCTTGCAAGCTTTAAAGATCCCAATCACTACTCGCCAAAGTAGGAGGTAGAACAATGTTTTGTGTAGTATGTTATGCCAATTGAGCTTGATGTTCCCTGTGACCATGTCAAATACCTGAATCTTAAATGTAAAACTACAAAGTTCATGGAAGAAAAAAATAGGGACACAGTAAGGACCCCTAATGTATGTCATAAATAGAATACTAAACATGATAAAAATTCACAGACAGTAGGAGATACACTAGGTTTCTAGGACCTCCTAAAACTTAAATATTTATGTTCATCAAAAAACTTCACAAAAGTGTAAAAAGAGACATTACAGATTAGCAAAAAATTCTAGCAATGACATATCTGACAAGGATCTAATCCCTGAAATATATGGAATAACTTCAGCACCTCAACAACAAAACCAGAAAAAATCCAATCAAAACAGGCAAAGGACTTAAACAGATATTTCACCAAAGAAGACATTCAGATAGCTAACAGGCACATTAAAAGATGTTCATGTTCCTTAGCCATTAGGAAGTTGCAAATTAAAACAAAAATGAGAGACCTTCTGACCCCAGCAATAATGGCACTGATTAAAAAAAAAAAAAAAAAATGGAGAACAACAAATGTTGGCAAGGTTGTGGGGAGACAGGGACTCAAACACTGCTGATTGGAACATGAAATAATCCCTAGGAAAATGGCATGGTGCTTCTTCAAAAAGATAGAAATTCTAAATGATCCAGCAATCTCACTCTTAAGTATAAACCCTAAAGAAATAAGAGCTGTGACATGAATAGAGATATGCATATCCATGTTCATTGCAGCATCATTCACAATAGCAAAAAGATGGGAACGATCTAGTTGTCCATCAATGGATGAATAGATAAATTATGGTGTACGTACACAATGGAATTCTACGCAATGATGAAGAATAATGATAATAGCTTAAAACAACTCACAAGGAAATTATGCTGAATGAAATAAGTTAGTCTTAAAATAAATATTATATGATATCACTATTATAAAAAGTAAAGAATAGGTTTTCATACAGAAAGAATGTTATTTGATGATTATCAAGAATGGAAGGGGGAGAAGACACAATCACCCAACTAGAAAGTCCTGGAGGAAGTGCAGCCAGAATGTTCCTTGGAAGTGAGGATGGCCAGACTTCAGCTCACCTACCATGCTCATATTGTCAGAAGGGACCATTCCCTGGAAATGGATATCATGCTTGGTAAAGTGGAGGGTCAACAAAAACGAGGAAGTCCCTCAAGGAGATGGATTGGTACAGTGGTTACAATGATGGGCTCAGGTGTAGCAAGGATTGTGAGGTTGGCACAGGACGGGTCAGTGTTTCGTTTTGTTTTACATAGGGTTGCTATGAGTTGAAGCCAACTTGATGGCACATAACAGTAAGATAGTAGACACATATAAGTTCTGGTGAAGGAAAAGGCAATACAAAATGTGATCAACACAATGGAAGACACTACAGGTATGAAAGCAAAAAGGATAACGATAGTAAATACAACAACATATATAATCCTGCAAGACAGAAATAACAAACACCAATTTCTGAGTGGATACATAAGTAGATGTTGTGTTGTTGTTATGTGCTGTCGAGTAGGACCCAACTCATAGTGACCCCTCCTTGGGTTTCTGAGGTGGTATCACTACAGAAGTAGATTGCCCAACCTTCCTTCCGAGGAGTGGCTGGTGGGTTTGAACAGCCAGCTGTCTGGTTAGCTGTCAAGTGCCTTAGGCATTACTCCACCAGAGCTCCTGCATAAGTAGATATGTATGTTAAATAGATACGGGGGTCTGAGGGACTACATCCATGTACATAAATAAGTATGGTTATGGATTTGTGTACATGTATATTCATATACATAATAGAGCACATAGGGGGCACAAGTATGGGAACTTCTGTGATACCACTAAACACATGAAGGAACTGACTTACTGAATTTCAGAGCTAAGGGCCATAGTCTCAGTCAAAAGCCATATCAGTTGTCATAACACAGTACTTAAAGACAACGTCCTACATCCTCGTTTGATGAGACATGTCTGGGGTCGTAAAAGTTCGCAAGCAGCCATTATCAAGCAGTCTCTTTCTGTCTGGCATAAAGAAGAGTGAAGAAAACAAAAGATTCGAGGGAAAAATTAGTCCAAAGGACTAATGGCCCACATGAACACAGCTTCTTCCTGTCTGAGACCAGAAGATCCAGATGGAGATTGGCTACCAGTATTGACTATTCTGATCAGGGACATAATAGAAAGTCCTGGTTTGAATGGGAGAAAAACATAGAACAAAACTCAAATTCACAAAAGAAGACCAGACTTAATGGTATAATAGAGACTGGAGAAACCACTGTGATTACTGCCCTAAGTCACCTATCTAAGATGGAACTGAAGTCACTCTCAATGAAATAATAGACTGGCCTACAAAATAAACAATAACACCTGTCAGTCACATGCTCCTTAGAACAACCAATTAGATGAGACCAAAAGTGCAACAATTGCCCAAAAATAAAGATGAGAAATGAGAGAAGGGCAGGGAAACAGAATGAATGAAACTAGGAAGCCTGGAGTAGAAATGAGGAGAGTGCTAACACATTGCAGAGATTGCAACTAATGTTGTGGAATAATTTGTGCATGAATTATTAAATGGAAAACTAATCTGCATGTAAATTTTCACCTAAAGCATAGTTAACTGTTCTTAATTTTTTAAAAAAACTGTATCTACATAGAATTGTCTTTCTGCCTTTGCAATGCTGTGGTAAGAGGAACTACTATATAGATACACAAAGAGAGTGACTGTACATTCAAATGTATCAAGAGCAGAGAAGAGGATTTTTGCAATAAATATCCTTATATAAGTAGCCCTGGTAGTACAGCGATTAAATGCTCAGCTGTTGACAGAAAATTCAGTGGTTCAAAACCACCAGCTGCTCTTCAGTAGAAAGATGTGGCAATCTGCTTCCATAAAGATTGCAGCTTTAGGAACCCTATGGAGCAGTTCTACCTTGTCTTATAGGGTCACTTGAGTTGGAATTGACCCAATTGGCAGTGAGTTTTGTTTTCTTATTTAAAGAGAAAACTAGTGCAGAAAAGCAGAGAATCATTTTATCACTATCATAGTCCCACCTGATAGTACATTTTCCTGAAAGTTATGGTGAAGGAAGTTCCTGGTATGTCACCACTAGCTTTGTGAGAACTTACAGTCAGTGTGAAACATGAGAAAACTATCATCACCAGTATATACATGTGTGTGCATGCACAACAAAAGCAAATGGAAACTTGTTAAATTTTTTAATTTTTTTAAATTTCTGTGTTAACAAGAAATGACAATACAGGGTGTTGAGATTTTATCCCATGTTTTCCTCTTAATTACCCTAAATCAGAGGTGGCAGAGTAAATTCTGAAAGGTATCTATTCAGTTGCCCATTTGCTATCAGGTTAATTCCCCATGTGTCTCAGAATAGAAGTGTGCTCCTTAGGGTTTTCACTGGCTGATTTTTCAGAAGTAGATCACCAGGCCTTTCTTCTGATGTGTCTCTGGGAGTACTCAAACCAACAACCTTTTGGTTAGCAGTCATGCCTGTCATCTGTTTGTACCACACAGGGACTACAGACGATATCTAGAAGAATATATTTCTGTGCATCTTTGTAATTAAAATCCATGAGGTTTAAATAGGTGTTATGTTGAAATAACAGTTATTGTCTCATTTTTGTTGCCATTGGTATCAAGAAACGCTCATTCAGACATATATATAGACAGTCATTTGTAGACTGAAGTCTTATAACCACACAGATATGTATGTACAATAGGAAAGCTCTAGCTTATAGAGTAGAAATAGTGTTATCTGAAGTCAGATGTTTTGGATTCAAATTCTACCCCAGGGAATAACACTTAAATGTCTAAGGTTTGGTTTCCTTACCTGTAAAGCAAGCATAATTTTGTGACTATCTCACTCACTTGCCATTGTACGAATCAGATGGAATAAAACATGTACTAGTGCTTTGTAAAATGAGATGAGCTCTACAAATATTTGTTATATATTTGATAAAGGATATATGGATATACACACTTACCCTTTAAAGTTCTTCACTAGTATTAAAAATAAAATGTATCTGCAATTTGGGTTATTTATGTGTTTTCAAAATCAATTTTAAAACACTGATATCTGTCAGTATTATATGTTGTTCCACCAGAAAGTGAAATAGAAAGGTGGATAATAAATTCTAGGGTTCTCAGAACTGACAGTTAAATAGTATTCTTGAAAATTTGAAACATAGCTTGGGGAAATTTTAAAGCTACTTTTGTTTCTTGTGTGTTTCTTTTGTAAAAGTAGAAAGTAATGCCTTTAAAAAGTATAGTGTCTTGCCATGGAAACATGTTTAAATCTGATGAAGTAATTTCATCTCTGCATCTTTTCTTCATATATTGTGTGCTACAAAATTTATTTTTAAAGACTATGTATATTGTCTCTTGATGAATATAATTATTTTTTATGTTATTTTTATTTTGAGATAAAGATGTCTTAAATTTACAAAATAATATATGGAATTATGCAAAATAAATTAATACAAGTACCTTAGGCACTACGCCACTTGAGGCCTAGCAACATATTAAGACTTGGTCAATAGCCCCATAAGTTAAAGCAGACCATACACAAACACATACACAAATAAGTATAGAGAGGGTAATGTAAATAAATAAATAAATAAGAAATTTATTTTAACTAATAATGACTGCATTCTACAAGCTTTTTATTTTACAGAGAGTATAGGCTAGGCAATCTACTCCCTAAAGACTTACGTCTCAGAAACCCAACGGGGCTCGCTATGAGTCAGAATCAATGGCAGTGGGTATGATACGTTAATTCCTTGCCATTCATAAGGTTTTCAGTAGCTAATATTTTAAGAAGTGAACCACTTCTTCATTCTTCCTAGTGTGTTAGTCTGGAAGGTGTGCAGAAACCTGTCCAGCCTGGGTGACCCTGCTGTTATTTGAAATACTGGTGGCATAGCTTCCACCATCACAGCCACACACAAGCTACCTCAGGAAAACAAACTAACAGAAGCACAGTGTCAGTTAAGGGCTCAAGCATGGCGATGATTGTGAGGATGGCACAGGACCGGGCAAGTGTTCAGTTCTATTGTACATGGCATTGTGATGAGTCAAATCTGACTCAACTGGCACCTAACAACAACAATTCACAAATATTAAAAGGAAATCTGGTGGCATAGTGGTTAAAGTATTCGGTTGCTCACCAAAAGGTCAACAGTAGGATTATACCAGTCGCTCTGCAGGAGAAAGATGAGGTTTCCGTAAAGATTTACTTCCTTCAAAACCTGATGGGACAGTTCTACTCTGTCCTAAAAGGTTGCTTCAAGTTGAAATCTACTTGATTGAGTGGGTTACAATATGTTAATATATGTGTTATCAAGCACAATATACATGATATAGATAAAAACCTGTTTTTAAATAATTGTACAATCTTTAACTAATGGGCATTATTCAGACAGGACTAAGTAAGTAGCTGTTAACAGAGTTTCACTGAGTTTCAATATTTACTTATGGTTATGGATACATACATGCTTTCAAATATTTAATAATTTCCCGTCTTTATTTGGTCTTGATTTGGAGATGACTATACTGAATGATCTATTTGTTGTTCCAAAGTTTAATTTTGACCAGACAACCTGTCTAGAGATTTGCATCAATCAGGGTAGTCAGACAAAGCTCCCTTGGATATTTCACTAATAGTGAAGTTTCAGAAACAATGTAGAAATCGTATACAAACTAAGCTTATGAGTAATTTCATTACCTAAACTACAGTGCACAAAGATATATTTGTTACATGCAATGAATTCTTCAAACATTGTCTAAGGATGTACACAGTTTGTTCTATATTATCTAGAAAAAAAAATCCCTTTATATAAGAGCCTCAGTTTCTAGTGCTTGAGTTATCATTACAAACGTCTCTTACTAAAATTCCTACTTGAGGATGTTTTCTTTTTTTACGGTAATCCTGCCCATAAATTCAATATAGCATAGCATATATATAGTATTGACATAGCAACACAGCATGCTTTTCCAATATTTGCCTGACTTACTTTGCCCAAAGTCCATATTAGAAAATGTTTAGGAATATAAAGATACTGAAATGGCTTGATTGTAAGGATAATTCAAACAGATTCTACAGCCTATGGAAAATTATTTACCTTTACTAATATGTATCAAAACAGTTCTATTGGGTGAGTTCTAAGAACAAGGTGCCCTGAAAAAGTCTCCCTTCTGCTGCATTATCAACTCTAATTTTTGCTTCTCCTGAGTCAAACTGATAGATATGTCAGAGGCTTATCAGAAACAAGAAGTAATGAGAACAAGGGATGTTGGATGAAATTCTAGGCCAGCATCAGGGAGCCCCTTAGAGATGAGCAGAAAGGGGCATATCCTGGAAGAGCTGAGCTGGAGAAAATCCATGTGATACAAAGTTCAGCATCAGAGCTGAGCCTTCAAGTGGTAAAATATGTAGGGAAGAGACACAGGTGCAATGAAACAGAACCTCAGCATACAACTCATTTCATGAGTGAGACCTTATATTTGTTTGTAGAGATTTTAGGAATACTCTTATTGCAACCAAACTATTGACATTAGGAAACCCCAATGAGTTCTGAGTCACAGGAAGCCAACACTGAGCAATAAAAATCAATATAAAGAGGCTCAATATCTGGATAGAAATCATTCCACGAAAAACAGAAAATAGGTCCAGTGAGAGAGAGAGATGTGCAAGGGGAGAGACAGTCCAAAGATTCAAGTACAAGAACAGCACGGAAAATGCTAGTGCTAAAATGCATGTTTCCCTGATTAACAATTCAGTGTGAAAATACTTAAAAAAGATAAAAAAAAAATGGTCACTGTTGAGAACAGAAAGATGTCCTAGAATATCAAATGTAAAAGGTATTGTACACAAACATTACAATAATTCAAACCTTATTTTTGAAAAGTAATAAATCATGAGAAAAAAAATAGGGTATTAAGAGTCATTTTATGGCAGCAATATAAAATGTCAGTAGTTTAAATGGAAACCTAAATATGCAAGAATAGCCAAAACCTGTGAAAGGAAAGCAGAATAGGAGGAAATGCTTCAAAAGATGTCACAACATTATATAAAATCTGTATAGTAGTGGTGGAGAAATGATTTACAGAAACAAAGTTGAGAAATAAGCATATTTCCGTATATATAGGTGGACAGTCAGAAGGTAACCCACATGGTGATAAGGATAAGGTGGAAGATGTCAGAATGTAGCTCACGGATGTTCTACTGAGGTGGCATGGAGTCAGGAGAAAA
Source organism: Orycteropus afer afer (assembly GCF_000298275.1). Lineage (NCBI taxonomy): Eukaryota > Metazoa > Chordata > Mammalia > Tubulidentata > Orycteropodidae > Orycteropus > Orycteropus afer. The sequence continues at coordinate 1,994,468 of NW_006921815.1, forward strand.
CACAGGTTTGAAGAGTGTGGAAATGTCACGTGGTCAAGAAAATACAGGTGTCACCCGTTTTTCGAAAACTCGTTTTATGGAAGACCTACATTGGTAACTGTTTTGCTAACTGAAATTAATCCGAAGAGGATTTCCCCATTTACCTATTAAAACAAAACAAAACAAAAAAAGATGAAAAACGAAGCTATCCTTTCAGTGATTATTTTGAGGTGAGATTTTAATGAGGCAGCACGCATGCTCAGCAGCAGCAAGAGTGGCATGGCCAAGCTCCCTCCCTGAACTACGCTCAGCTTCTCAGCACCAAGGCACCACAGATTTGAACTTTGTCTGCGTCTGTGCTTTATCTTGATTTATTTTGTGCATCCATTAACAAGACATGTCCTAAGGTATCAGAAAAGCATAGGTGAGTTTATAAGTGTGTTACACTTGGAAAACTCGACGTAATTAAGCGATTCAGTTGTGGTGAATGAAAAAAAGACTGTGTGCGCTGAACTTTCTGTGCCCACCATTCATACTATTTACACCCACACACAGACAGAAAAGCTGCAGAATGAAGTTTTTTTTTGTTTGTTTGTTTTGTTTTTAACTGTATGTTAGTGTTATTTGGCATAATTTGGTTGGCTATTTTGGGGTCAGGGAACACTCAACGATTTTTCCCATATAAATTAATGGTAATTGGTTCTTCACTTTACACCATTTGGCTTACAACAGGTTTCATGGGAACACTCTACTTTCAGACAACAGGGACCACCTGTACATCCATGGGGGTAATGAGCAGGATAGAGGAGTCAAGTGGTAGCCCCCTGTGGGCTATATACAACCACACACAAGTATGATCATTCAATATATGACTTTATTGACTGTTCAGTACTGTGTAAAAGGATCGATGACTTAATAAAATGTGCTGGCATAAAAAGTACTGATCCATCTCGATGAAAATAAAATTGAATCTCTACATTGCACACATAAAATACCTTAAAGTATATTTCAGATAGATTAAACACTTAAATGGAGCAAGCCAATTACAAAATTATTAAAAAATTAGCTACCATAGGTAAGTACACTAGAATATATAAAAGTTAAAAAATATATGCAAGTGATTTGTGTGTGTTTAATTTCATTGTAAGTGGTATTTTTAATAATTTTTAATAATTTTAAAACTCCCAGTTTTTGATCTATAGAATCACCATACATATAGATACTTTTAAGGTTAAGTGATTTTTCATCTTATTTTATTGTTTGCTCTTTTGAATAAGCAATAATGCTTCTCACCTTTTTGGCATCATTGACAGCTGATCCTGTATATACTAAATGTTACAGTGGGATGGCAATGAAAAACTATTCTCTGCCTACTCGTCAAACTTGCCCTTCTTCTTACTCCACAAGTACCTTTTCTTCTTTTTTATCAATACAGTTGTATGACCATTGTCTCTTTATGTTTTCTTCATTGTAAATCCCTTGAGAAAAATACCATCTTTGTGTGCCTCGTGCTTAGTATAATTCTATACCTAAGACTACATGTTCATTTTCTCTTTGTTGATCCCTTTGAACACACACAGAAAGAAAATCAGTGAAAGGTTCTCATCAATGGTGCACTTACATTCTTACAAGTTTAGAGAACATCCAGTTTCTATTATGATAAGAGCACAGAACAGCTACAGTCTTAAAAATTTTCTGTCTCTCTTTCCTCAAACAGGAAATTCATTTAAATTGCAGAACTCCCGGCAACTGACTAGGGTAGTGATTTTTTTATTCCTTTCTAAACACAAAAGCTCAAACACTGGGTGGAATTAATTCTAAATCTTTTACACTCTTTCCTGACTCCTTAAACAGACTATGTTGAATATAATGAATAACCCCAGGTCATAATTAGAGAGAGAAATGTCTGCCCTTTGCTGAAGGACATCAATGCCATCATGGCCTCCTGAGCTTCTCAGTATTTTTACCTTTTTGCTAAAACTCCTGAGAGAGCTATTTTTTTCATTAAGTTTGTGTGAATGCTTTCTCTGTAGATTTGCTGGGTCCTGCAATGCTGTCGCGCTCACAGGCCCCATTAGGTCCTTCTCTCGGTGTGTCAGCTGTGCCTCTCTCCTACTTTGCTTTTGTAATCTTCTGTGGACTTCAAAATCATACAACTAACCTGGTGGGAATCTTAGGGGATCATTTGTAGGTAGAGTTAATAAGGTTTATTATCATTATTATTGTTACTACATCTTTTTTCACTGTTTGTTTATATTTGGTCAACTTGTGATGTATTTTTAATGCCTGAGGTAGTCGTCCATTGTAATCTTTTAAGGAAGACAATTATCAACTGTGAAAATTTATAACTTACTTTATTAGTTGTTAGTAGGTAAACCAAAGTACATAAATTTCAGAACAGTTTTCCCGAAACCAAGAACTGAAAGCAGAGCTAGAGCAATTGCTTTTTTTTTTTTTTTAATTTTTATTGTGATTTGGGTAAAAGTTTACAGAGCAAATTCATTTTTCATACAGCAGTTTACATATACTTTGTCTCATGGTATTGACTGCCATTTCCCACAATGCAACAGTGCTCTTCCCACTTCCTCCCCACAGTTATCTGTTCTCTGTGTCCTTCTCTTCCATGTATTCCTGCTCCCCGAACCGTCTCCCTATGCATACACAGCCCTTCTATTCTCCCATGACTGATCTCTCCAAGGAGTGTATCTAATTAATGTAAATGTTCAGCTCATATGCCCATCTTTTGTTTGGCTGGATCAGAGTGGGTTCAATTCCAGACCTGAAGGGCCCTTAGGGGCCATAATCTCAGTGGTTCCATAAAGCTCAATCAGACCAACAAACCTGGTCCCTTTTGTTTAAGATTTTGTGTTTTGTTCCACAGTTCTCCCACTCTACCCAGGATGCCCTACATAGATCCCTCTCCAAGTGTTTGACAGTGGTAGCTGGGTACCATCTAGTTATTCTGGTCTCATAGTCATACCAGCTGTGGATCGCATGGTGTATCAATCCCTTGGACTAATTGCTTCCATGTGTCTTTGGTTTTCTTCATTCTTCTTTGCTCTGGATGAGGAGAGACCCACCGATGCATCTAGAGGTCAGCTTGCAAACTTTTAAGATCCCAGTCTTTTTTTTTTTTTTTTTTTTAATGCATTTTATTGAAATATAATTTATGTACAGTGAAATACACAAAACTAAAGTGACATGGGTCAATGCATTTTTTTTTTTTATGTGTGTGTTCCCTCCCCTCCCCTCCCACCCCTGGCAACCAACAAAGAAAGTTTCCCTCCATACATAAACTTTTCCTTGACCTTCCACAACAAGGAACTAATACCATATTTGTCCTTCTGTGATTGATTTATTTCACTCAGCATAATGTCCTCCAAGTTCATCCATATTATGCAGTGTTTTGCAGACTCTACATTATTCTTTAGTGTTGCATAGCATTCCATTATGTGTAAGTACCATAATTTGGTCACCCACGCTTCCACTATAAATCTTGGAGATAAGTCCCTTGCCAGATACATAATTATTGGGAAATATGAATTTGTTGCTGTCATTTTTGCTATGTGCTTTTTCGTGGTGTCTATTTTTTTTGTTCCATATAATTTTCTATGCTGAGCTCATTTTGTTTATGAATCATGTTATCACTTCCTTCATTGCTATTATTTTAGTATTTGCTGAATATTTGTGCTGGTCCTCTTTTTTGATGTGAACGTTGATCAAAGGACTCCCTTTAGCATCTTTTGTAAGGTTGGTCTGGTTTTAACAAATTCCCTTAATTTCTGCTTCTCTGGAAATGTCCTAATTTCACTATCATATTTGAGGAACAGTTTTGCTGGGTACATAATTCCTGGTTGGAAATTTTCCTCTTTCAGGGTTTTAAATATACCATCCCATTGCCTTCTCCCCTGCAAGGTTACTTTCAAGAAATCTGAGCTTAGTCTTATTGGTTGTCTCTTGTAGGCAACTTTTCGATTTTCCTGTGGTGCTCTCATGATTCTTTCTTTGTCTTTGATTTTGGTCAGTTTGTTGATGATATGTCTGGGTGATTTTCTTTCGGGGTCTATCCTATTTGGGGTTCATTGGACTTCTTGAATGGATATATTCTCATCTTTCATCACACCAGGAAAATTCTCTTCCAGCAAATATTTGACAATTCTCTGTGGTTTTATTTGTCTCTTCCTATTCTGGAATTCTGATTATACATAAGTTATTCCTTTTGATGGTATCCCACATAAACCTTAGGCTTTCTTCATTTTGCTTTGTTCTTCTTTTCTGCTTTATCCCTTTCCAAAGAAATGTTCAAGTATTTGCCTTTGATCTTCCTAGTTCTGTCTTCCATTGATTCAATTCTACTCCTTTACCCATTCAATATCTTATCTAGTTCTGAAAATTCAGTATTAATCTTCTGGATTTCTGTGTGTAGATTTTGTATCATTTCTAATTTTTCATTTATTTTGCATTTTGCTCTTATATTGTCTTTCAAAATTGTTCTAGGGTTTTCTCTGTGTTTTCCTTGATCTGTCTCTCAATTCATTGAAGATACCTAATTATAATTCTTTTGAATTCTTTATCAGGGAGCTCCAATGCTGTGTCTTCCTCAGGGATGTGTTTTGTGTCTGTATCCTTCACTCAGCATAATGTCCTCCAAGTTCATCCATATTATGCAGTGTTTCTCCTGCTTTGTCTTGCTTCTTTGTTTGGACCATCATGATGTGTTGTCTCTGAGGCATTGTGACATTTTTGTGTTTATATTTAATTGGTGATTGTATGTTAGAGTGACTTACCCACAATTTTTATTTTCTTTGTTTTGTTTGTATGTTACCTACACAAGCAAGGTACTGTATTCCTCTATTCACTAGTTGATAGCAGTTATACACTCACAACCTATCTCCTTTCCTGTTGTCAGCGTCTTGTATGTCCCTGGCAAACAGAGCCTATTCTTACGTCCCTGGAATCCGAATGAGAATGCTTTCACTTTAAAATCCAAATGGTTGCCACTTATAACATTCAAAATGGCTATACCCTCTGTCACTTTAAATATCCAAAATGGCCACCACTTGTAAACATTCAAAATGGCTGTGCCCTCAATCTCTTTAAATATCCGAAATGGCTGCCACTTATAAACATTCAAAATAGCTGTATCCTCGGTCACTTTAAATATCCAAAATGGCTGCCTCCTGTAAACAATCAAAATGGCTGCTCCCTCTGGACAGAAGAAAGTCAACAGCTCAGGTTGTCTCCCTCCTTGCTGTTTCCCTTCCTAGTCCTAGGCCACCAGTGCAGTTACCCTTGCAGCCCTTGGTGACCAGGGCTGATCTTTAGGTCAATTCTCAGGTCCCAACACCACTTGGAAATATTCAGGCCGTTGGTACTGTCAGAGTAGCTGACAGTCTGTAGCGGCTAAGAAGGAAGGTTGGGCCATCTATGTCCGTAGTGATATTGCCTCAGCAATCCAAGGAGGGGTCGCTATGAGTAGGAGCTGACTCAAAGGCAGAGAGTTTGGTTTTTTGTTTGTTTATTTAATGAAAGAAAACTTGAATAGGTCAGCTATATGGATTAAGTTTGGCTAGTTCTTTTTAGACTGGATATGGATTATTTGGGTTAAAATGCAACAGGGAAATGTAATGGGAATCTTAGATTTTATTGACACTCTGAGGTAAATTTTGTTGCCTAGAAATGGGGTGTGTGTGTGTGTGTGTGTGTGTGGATGTTCAGTCCATCAGTCAGCAACTATTTAATGAGCACTTACTATGAGTAGTGGTTACAAGCATGGTTGCTAACCAAGAGGTTGGTGGTTCAAACCCATTTGTTGCTCTGTGGGAGATTGTTGAGGCACTCTGCTGAGTTCAACAAGGATTTACAGCCTTGGAAACTCTATTAGTCATTTCTACTCTGTCCTGTAGGGTCACTCTGAGTTGGAATCAACTCAATGGCAGTGGGTTTACTATGATCCTATAGGGAATAAAATTAGTTTTGATCTAGTACAATTAGGGTCTCCTAAAAGTGATATAGGAGCTCTAGTAGCATAGAGCCTAAGGCACTTGACTGCTAACCCGAAGGCTGGTGGTTCAAACCGACCAGCCACTCCTTAGAAGGAAGATGGGCAATCTACTTCCAAGTGATACTGACTCAGAAACCCAAGGAAGGGTCGCTATGAGTCGGGGCTGACTCGATGGCACATAACAACAACAACAACAGAAGTGATATTTAATTGAGCTAAGTGACATTGGCTAAGACACTTGCCTGCTAACCAGACGGCTGGCGGTTCAAACCCACCAGCCACTCCTCGGAAGGAAGGTTGGGCAATCCTACTTCCGTAGTGATACTGCCTCGGAAACCCAAGGAGGGGTCGCTATGAGTCGGGGCCGACTCGACGGCACATAACAACAACAACAACAACAACAAGTGACATATGTGAGAAGCTGCTTAATTAATTCCTCTGTAGTTTTTACAGTTTTAACAAAGTGAAATACCACAAGGAATATGGTTTTCCCTTGAGAAACTGGCATTGTTTTGAATTATTCATATTAATGCTAAGATATTTAAAAGCTGAATTCAGATATGACAGCCATGTAAAGGAAATTAATTTTGTCACGTTATCCATTACTCAGTTAATTTAATATGTCTCTTTGCTTGATCATGGTATTTTTCACATAATGAGAGGAAACTTTTTAATACAGTATTTTCTACATAATTTTTTATTATTTACCCAGCATCCTTTTTCCTCCCAAATCTTTCTATAGATATGTTCTTTTTTCCACTCCTTCCCTCATTTTGCACACATTTTTGTGTTAAGGTCATCTGCTCTTCTATGCAGCCTGTTACACAGTGATGGATTCAAGTAACCCAAACCTAAGTCACACATGTGACATTCTCCTAGCTACAACGTTTAGTTTTCAAATGAGCATATATGATCCCATTTAGAGCAATAAGATGAAGGAGACTCGTGTTTGGTATTTATGGGACAGAGCTTCCTCAAAAGAAAAATTATAGAGAGAGATAGCAGAAAGGACACTTCTGCTCTGTTTATTGTGGTGCTACTTCTTTATAATATGCATTGTGAATTGCCTTCGTTTTAATTATTTGTTTTCATGGTTCATCTCCATTGCAAAACAATGAGGCCTTTGCATACAGGGGTCTTGCACTGTTATCTCTATTCCATTCAATTTTTCTCCAATCAATAAAGAGGCCATATTAAGCTTCCTGAGGGTAGGGAGGTATCTCTTTCATCATTCTATTGTTATCATTGAATAGCTATTCAATATAAATTTGCTTAAAGATGGGTTGAAAACTGAATGGGTGGATGCTTTGGCAGTGGCATTAGGACAAAACATGATGCTGGGTTAGCAACACTGCAAGCTGTCAGAAAAGATAGATGAGTTTGGTGGTCATGCTATAAATAACCACCAAGAGCCACTCAGAGCTGGTGGAAGCCTCATTCTGAATGGCAGTCATTGATCTGCTACAGACTAAGATGCAACCTTTTGTGACACCACTTGAGGGAAAAAGGTTATGTTTCACATTTCAGCTTTGAATAATAAGGTCATGATCAAACTAAATGAATTTCTCTGGTGAATACATGAAATATATACAAATTAATACAACAAATTAGATACATTTTTGCAAAGAAAAGGTGAGCAAGCTAGAGCTAAGTGTGATCCTGGAACTTAGTTGTACTGAATGTTTTATTAATGAAGTGCAAGTGCTGCCTCATTAAAAATATGATAAGAGTTCTCACCACATATGTGGTGACCCTAAGCTGCAATCTAGACTAGACTACTACTGAATAAATTATATATGTGTGTGTGTGTGTGTGTGTGTGAGTGTGTATTTTCTGAGTGATTATAAAATTATTAGTACAGATTCCAGAGAGAAGGAAATTATTCACAGAAAAAAATCACATAAAGATTTTTTTACATCTTTTTGCAAACTTGAAGTAACTCTCATATTTGGTATCATCTTTGGTTTAATTATGGAAGAAAATTTTGATTGTACTTTATAACATATTCACTCACTGTCATCAAGTCGATTCCAACTCATATTGAACCCCACTGGTTGTCCAAGATTGTGAATCTTTACATAAGCAAACAACCTCATCTTTCTTCTCCAGAGCAGCTGGTGGATTAGAACCACTGACCTTTTGGTTAGCCTTTACCACTACGCCACCAGAGTTCCTTTTGTAACACATTAGTCTGACAAGTATATGCCAATGCATTCTCAGAATTAGCTAGCAAATCTTTCATTATGAGAGAAAGCAACAAAATGTATTCTTGACTTAAGCTTCCAAAGATACCAACTTATTTTTCCTCTTCTGGTAATCAAAAATTCTATTACAATGACATATGTATTAAAACTCAGCACTTATCTATACATAATTTGACATATTTGGGCAAGTTACAGTAATTCAAATGGTTTCATTTTCAAATAAACAAAACCTACCCATTATGTTTTGTATAACCTTGACAATTTAATTGATTAGCATACAAATAATTTAAGCCTTCAATGTGAATGGTCAAAGAAAAAAAAAACCTTACTTTTAGTCTCCTCAAATGGAAATAAGTAAATTATATGTATCTGCAGTTACCAAGGAATTGGAAATTCAGCATCAAGACTGCCAAAACTTCTATTTTCTTAGGAAAGGTTTATTGCCAAACCAAATCTATACATTCATTCATTCACTCAGTAAGAATTTATTAATTTTCTGCTCTGTATAAGGCACTGTTACAGTCAAACTTTGACAAAATTGCTGGTTTATAAAAATAGCTCATTTTGTTAATTCATATTGTTAATATATGTTAATATACACTCACATTAAATATACTGTATGATCAAGCTTGTAATTATCAATGATAATTGCATGATTGCAATACTAATAGGTTCAACACTATTTATTGACATCATAATAAAATGAGTTGATGATATGACATGCCACTAACAACAATAGCAATGGTAATTTGTTCTCCAAATTACTGGTTGGATTACATTTTTAAGACATATGAACTAGAAAATAATTTTATGTTAATTTACCAATGAAGAAATAAATTGTAATAAATGAAAGAGAATACAATGTAAATTTTCCATTTTTGAGAATGCAGAAGTGTGGAACACTACTGGAAAACAGAATCTGGTTGTTGAAAGAGCAACAAAAGGTTAACAAACTGCTTATCCAAGTAATTTTCTATTGTAAGATTTTCATGCTATTTTGGATAAAAACTGTTCAGGAACAATATTATCTTAGTTATCAGGGCATGAAATTGTATAACTGATAATAATTGAGAAGATACTGAGAAATTCCATCATAACACAAATACTAAGAAAACTCAGTGCTCACATGGACGACAAATCACCAAGCCTGACAATCAAATGAAATGTAAATCCAATGGTGATAGTTCTCGATGTTATAAATAAACCATTAAGTGGCTGAAACAGCCAAGCATTTGAGGGAATAAACAGACCCTTACTGCACATTCGAATTACCTGAGGAGCACTTGTGTGTGTGTGTGTGCGGATATCTATCAATCTGTAGACCTCCAGTACTTACCCCTTTCCTCCCTCCTGCAAAAACTGAGTCAGAAACTAGAAACTCTGGTGATAAGAAGAAGTTAGGAAACATGCCTACTAAACATATTTATGTGAACTATATTTTTTGGGGAAAAAAAAAAAAGCCTGAATACAAATCAAGGTTGTGGGACATTCTACAGGAAATTGACTTAGCTTCTTCAACAAAAGCATTGCATAAAAATAAAGAGGAAGGACTGCATTAAGGTTAATGATATATATGGTACAGAGGAGTACCTGGGTAATAAAAATAGTCAGTATACTCGGCTGCTAACTGAAAAGTTGTTGGTTAGAGTTCAGATAGAGTAGTCATAAAAGAAAGGCCTGGAGATTCAGTCACTAAAAATCCTATGCTGCACAGTTTTATTCTGACACACATAAGGTGTCTATGAGCCAGTATTAACTCAACTGCAACTGCTATAAGATGTAACAATGAAGTACTATGTGTGCATTTTGTTTAGTTCTTGATTGGAACAATTTAATTGTACAAAGACTCTCTCTATGGGAAATAATTGTGGGAATGTAAATATGGATAACAAACTCATTGCTAATTTTGTTGGATATGATAATGTTACTGAGTTATATAAGAAAATAAACACATTCTTAACTATGAATACTGAAGTAGATACGGTGAAATGAATTATTTAGAACATGCTTAAAATATTTCAGTGAAAGAAATAGATTTTTAAAAGATGGAAAACTTAGATAACTATTTTATAATTATTGAACTCAGGATACAAGTATATGGAAATTCTTTAAACAATTTTCTCTAATCTTGTGCTTTACAATTTTTATAATGGAAAAAAGTAGAAACCATAAAACCTTTTGTCAAATGATTGGTCACTCTAGCATGTTCTCTAGATCTTATATGAGCCCAGGAAATGGATTTTAAAAATGATTTAAAGGAGCTTTCCATGCATGTGGTCAGAAGATGACATTAAAGATAGTTAGATTTACCATCTCTGGAATAAATAAACTTAGTGAAAGCATTATAAATTACAAAGTATTTTCAGTGATTTTTCCATCCAATGCTGCCCCCTTCAAGGCCAGGTAGAGAGTGGGGAGTTAGCACTGGTCAAGTCATAATTTGACTACTCCACTACTTTTTTTTTTTTTTGTACTTCTACGGTAATGCCTCTGATTCATCATAGTGCTTTGGAAACAGTAGGCATTCAATTAATGACTGTTTACTGAGAAAAATTCTAGGTCATTGGTGATCAGTCTAAAGCCTTCCTTCTTGAGATAGAACATTATAAAATGCTTAATTTGTCACTGGCTAGAGATGGTGCAAGGAGCTGTGGTGGTGCTGTGGTTAAAGCACTGAGCTGCTCACCAGAAGTTTGGCAGTTGAACACACCAGCCACTCTGCAGGAGAAAGAGAAGGCAGTCTGCTTTGGTAAAGATTTACAGTTTTGGGAATCTTATGGGGCAGTTCTAGTCTGTCCTATAGGGTTACTGTGAATCAGAATCAGCTTGATGATGATGATGGTGATGACTCTTCTACTGATTCAACATAATACTATACCAGCAACCTACAGCTAAGCCCTTTATCTCTGCTGAACTCAGCACACACTTACTCTTGGCAGTAGTTCAGGTAAAAGGCCTATGTTCAAATCTTGCTATGCCAATTATTCAGTGAGTGTTCTTAGAAAATTATTTTTTCTGTATGCCTCACTTTCCTTTTCTACAAAACAGTGATAATAAGGATACCTAAGGCATTTGACTGCTAACCAGAGGCAGTGGTTCAAACCTACCAGTCACTCTGCAGAAGGAAGACTGGGCAATCTATTTCTGTAAAGATTCACTGCCTTGGAAACTCAAAGGGGTCACTATGAGTCAGAATCAACTCGACAGCAGTGAGTTTTTTTTTTAAACCACACTGGATTTCTTAGTGGACTAAATGGTTTAATATGTGTAAAGTGCTTAATATTGTGCCTGACCCAAAGTAAGCTCAGATTAAAAAAATTGACATTTATTATTGTTGCTCTAAGGAGCCCTGGTGGCACAAGAGTTATACAACTAGTAACCAAGAGGTTGATGGTCAAACCCACCCAGTGACTCCTCAGGAGAAAAGACCTGGCAATCTGCTCCCATAAAGATTCCAAAATAATAAATAAATAAAACTCCACTGTTGAGTTGATTCCCTAGAGATTACAACCTAGAAAATCTATGAGGACTAAAAGATCAGTGTTTGCCCAAAAACAAAATTCAGAAGGCAGGAAGGAGCAGGAAATATTGGCAAATGGAAACGAGGAAACTGGGGAGGAAATGGGAAGGGTGCCTTGAGGGGATTGCAACTAATGTCATGAAACAAAACTTGTGTAAATTGTTTTCTGGGAAACTAATTTACGCTGTAGCTTTCTCCCAAACCACAATAAAATGTCAAAAAAAAAAAAAAGGGGGGGGGAAGAGAGAGATGTAATGTCATCTATGTCGAAATGACTGTTAAGGTAAAACTCTTTTGATAATCTTAACATATATTTTAATCATTGATTTAGTCATTCAATAAATATGTGATTCTAGAAACATAAAGACAAAGAGGATATTGTCTTTCTAAAGGAGGTCTCAAAAAAACAGACATGTAAATAAATCATGGAAAAAAAAAGTTAAAAAACTCTGTCACTTGAGGTCACTATGAGTTGGAATTAACTTGACTGCATAAAACATTGTTGTTTTTATCAGTATCTTTTCCTTATGCTATAATCATGCAAAAATCTATATTCAATAATGGATTCACTCAGCTACAAGAATTGTTATTTCCACGTAACTAGGGAAAATGTTGGGAAGAACTCTGGTGGCGTAGTGACTAAAGCATTTGACTGCTAGCCAGAAAGCTGGCTGTTCAAACCCACCAGCTACTCCTTGGACTGGACAATCTACTTTCTTAATGATACTGCCTTGGAAACCCAAGGAGGGGTTGCTATGAGTTGGATCTGACTCTACAGCAGTGGGTTTGTTTTTTTGGTTTAGGGAAAATTTTGACTAGGTTGGCCCATGCTGGCCACCTTAAAAATACAGCTCTTCATTGCTATTCAAACTAGATCTTAATTAAAAAAAAGAAAAAAATCCAGTAAATTAAGTGAAAATACAGTCTTCTTTAAGTCTCTTCAAACTTTTTCCACTATATCCTAATTATTGTCATGTCTTCTGTATTTTGTACTTAAGGGTTTTATTTTGTTTGTTTGTTTGTTATTTTCTTTTATATTTTTCAAATCCAGAAGCACATTTTCATGCTGATAATAATTACCCTGATGTCTTTCCTTTCTTTTTCTTATTTTGTACCGATTTATTTATTTCCTTCTCTCACTGCCTACATCAAGCTACCTAATCATTTTTGGATGCCAGGGAATCAATTCCAATTCCGAGTGACACTGTAAGACAGAGTAGAACTGCCCCATAGGGTTTCCTTCTCTGTAATCTTTATAGAAGGAGCTCTGGTGGTGCTGTGGTTAAAGCACTGGGCTGGTAGCCAAAAGGTTAGCATTCTGAACCCCCAGCTGTTCCACTGTAGTCTGTTTCTGTAAAGGGAGACACTGTTTCTGTAAAGACTACCAGCCTTGGAAATCCTATGAGGCAGTTCTATCTGTCCTATAGGGTCACTATGAGCTAGAATCTACTTGATGGCAGTAGGTTTGGTTTGTTTTTTGCAGTCTTTATGGATCTGATTGACAGGCTTTCCTTCTACAGTATAACCAGTTGGGTTTGAACCACCAACCTTACAGAGTTAGTTGATAACCAGAGCTCCTTAGCTATCTAGTACCAACTATTATCTTAAGGATGACATATACTATAGCCCTGTCAGTGCTATGAACTCAAAGAATTATTTTTGGGGAAGAAAAATTGATCAAATGAATATATGTTCTCTGTGTCAGTAATCTGTTGTAAACATTTGTCTTGCTATGACCTATATAAGTTTATAGAAGTTAGAAATTTGGAAACAAAACAGGACGTAATGTCAATAATTCTTCAGTGAGGTATAATTACACACTTGTACCAACAATTAGCTATTTGTCCCTTATTTAATAGTGAATGTGGCCTCATATCACAATCAATTAAGTTCTTAATAGTGCAATTAGCGCCAAGAACCAGATGCAGGCAAAAAAAAAAAAAACTGACTTTATTATTATTAAAATCCCAAGGCAGCATGGGATTATTTAGCTATGATATTCTTTTAAGGCTCTAATATCCATTGCATTACTGGCAGTGATTAGTTATTTGCTTTCATCAGACCACATAATCCACACATTATCTTTTATTTTTTTCCTCTTCATACCTGAAAACCAAGTCTGCCTTTGCTTCTATACATGTTTGTTTGCAAGAGATTTCTTTTTTAAGTTTCTGCTTATTTTCAATAAAAATATTAGGACCATATCAAGAAATGAGTCATATTCATAAACTACCTATATTGAAAAAATTGTACTTTTTTTGCATTCTGCCAAATTCCACTCAGTTTTCTTAGTTTGATATAATTTCAGTTGAATTCCTCATTTATCAAAGAGGCAAATATAAATTTGAATTTTTACTCAAGGTCTCATATTTACTGCTGAAAGGAATGTTCATGTTTCAAATGCCTCATATTATTACTAATGAGAAATTTGAGATCAAAAGCTGTTAGAAGACTTTTTTCCAATATAGCTATCTGATTGAGTCTCTGAGTGGTATAAATGGCTAATATGCTCAGCTGCTAACCAGAAAGTTGAAGGTTCAAGCCTCTTACAGGTGCCTTTGAAGAAAGTCCTGGTGATCTACTCTTAAAAACATCAGCCAATGAAAATCTTATGGAGTACAGTTCTTTTGTGACATGTAGTTAGAATCATGAGTTGGAATTAACTTGATAGCATCTGATAAGTGATGTTTAGGAGGGTGGAGAGCCCAGGTCTCCAGACTTGTAAAACCTTCCATAAACCAATCTGTTCCTCATTAAAAAAAAAAAAACAAACGCACTGCTGTCGAGTTGAATCTGACTCCTAGTGACCCCTCCTTGGGTTTCTGAGGTGGTATCACTACGGAAGTAGATGGCTCAATCTTCCTTCTGAGGAGTGGCTGCTGGGTTTGAACCTCCAGCTTTCTTGTTAGCAGTCAAATGTCTTAGGAACTATACCACCAGAGCTCCCTGTTCCCCATTAGTGGTCAATAATAAAGAAAATGTGCAAACAGAACGAAGAACAACTTCTAGCTGCACTCTTACTATTTCAATTCTATGTTCTCCCAAACTACAATTTAGTATCTTAGATTAAGATTCTCTTCTTCAAGTTGACAGAACACAGACAAGAAGTGTTGATAAGGATGACTCTTTGGATTAACTGATAAAGCGCTCACATTCTCCAAGTATCTTAAACTATTTTGAATTTGTCTCCTACTGAGTTTTTTTTTTTTTTTTTTAATATTGTCATATCTCATTCTTCAAGTTGTTAGTTGTCATAGAGTCGATTGCAACTCATGGCAAGCTCATGTGTGCACAGTGGAACTGCTCCATAGGGTTTTCAAGGATGTGACCTTTCATTAGCAAATCAATAGGCATCTTTTCTGAGCCTCCTCTGGCTGAGCTCAAACCACCAAACTTGGAGACTGAAAGTCTAGTGCTTAATAATTTGTGCCACCCAGGAACTATTTCCATAATAGTAAACAAACAAATAAGAATATAATGAAATACTAATGTTTATCCAATATGAGAGGGTGAAGATGAAAAATAAATTGGTTAAAAGAACAGGGAAATCATTGTCCTACTGCCTTTGGATATGTTAGTTCTTATAGTTTAGTCTTGAGTTTGGATCTTAAATTAATTGACAGCTACTCCAAAACTTGCTTTCCATCAATAGAATCAAAATACAAGATAGGAACAATTTTAAAATTAAACATCTAGGATGCTATTCTTAAATGTCACAGAGCAATAGTTCACTTAAAGAACAACAAACAGAAATGTTGAAGGAACGTTCTACTTTTTATCATTGTTTGTTTATATCCTGATGGATATGTCAGAACTAAATGTCTAAAAGTAAGTGTGGATCCAAACCAAACAACGCAAAGTCCAGGCTTACAGATTTGGGGATGAAAAATATTTATACTTCAGTACTATAGGTAAAATATAATACTATAAATTGAAGTGAAATTAAAGGCAATATTTGAGTGAAAAAATCAAAATAATATTTAAATGTTTTATTTATTCCTTCCTATACTAAATTTTGGAAACTTTTTTTGTATTTCAAGAAGTTTTATATGTGAGAAAATCAATTTCTATGACATATTTATGCAAGCAATGATGAAAGAATATGATACAAATAAACCATAATTTTTAAAATGGGACCAAAAGAGTATGGCAAGATATAAAGAAGATTGCTGTTCCAATTAACTATGTGACCTGAACATCTCTGTGACTCAGCTAGAATGCATAAATCTCTATTATTTGTGATGTAGGTAGTGTTATTGAAATTGTATATCAAAATCTCTGGGAGGCCATTTCAAACCACACAGCACATGGGAGTGGGTGGTAGTCCAGAGCAGATGTTAATCATTTTATTCTAAACTAACTGAGTGCAAGAGTACTGATGGGAATATGTTGTTTATGTGAATACCACAGTGTCAAATAAAAGGCTACCCACTAAGACCTTCTCCTCTCCCAATTTTATTGTGTAGGATTGATAAGTTATTAAATGTGTGATATTAAAAAAAAGAGTTAGTAGATTACTACAATAATTGTTATTCTTGCTTGTAATTTCAGTTTTACATCTCAGGAATTTAATTTTCTTTCCTTTTTTAAAATATGTGAAATAGAAAAAATAAAACTTCCTCAAAGGGTAAGTGTTTAAGGTGACAATGCTTGTAAAACATTTAGCAAGGTACCTGACACTTAAAATTAAATATATATATTGATTACAGTTATTTTTATTGATACTATAATAAAATTTGAAATGATAAGTTGTTCACATTATTCAAATTACAGCTTTGGCATATTTTATTGCTGATCAGTTTTTAGAAAGAGTTAATTCACTTATAAGACAGACTATAGTATATCCCTACCATCTAGATTTTCCTACATAGTTCCTACTTGTACTTCCTAATTTATTCCTGAAATCAACATTTCACTTATACCAAAATTAATGTTTTCATACTGTCACTTTCAATACTAATGAGTTATACCCCTTCCATGAGAGGGAAATTACTTGCTCTTTATTCCTCTAACCATATAGTGTATTTTTGGTTTGGTTGTGATTAAAAAATAACAAAAAGTACCTGACAAAACTCTTATCTAACACAGTAATTCACATTTCCAAGACCTTTATTAAATTTAACTATATTTTAATAGCTGAATTAATTGATTAGTTGACATTTTCCTGGGAAAAGAATCACCAGGAACTTTCAAATTCAGTGCAAATGTTAAGAAATCTCACCTACATTCCATTAGGTATGTTCAATATGACAGCCAAATTTAAAAACTGCTAAAAATAAAAACCTCTTTTAAATTAAAAAGTAAAATGAACAACATTAAGAGTATTTCATTGGGAAAGATGGAGGAATAGGCAGACAAGAGACACAGACCCTCTTCAACAAAGAAAAGGAAAAACCAATTGATAGATACAGAAGATAATCCTGAAACCCTGAGCTTTGAAAGGAGCTATATAGAAGTGGATTAGGCACCAACTAGTGGATACCACCTTGGAAACCCAAGGAGGGGTCACTATGAGTTAGTTCTGATTCAATGGCCCATAACAACAACAACAACAGTGGAAAAACCTGAACAAAAACAGTTAGTACAGAGACAGTCAGAGCTGTGGACTGTCAGCTACTCTGATGAGACCAATAGCCTGAATATTTGAAGCTGGTGTTGGGACCTGAGAATTAACCTAAAGATCAGTCCTGGTCACCAAGGGCTGCAGGGACAACTGCTTTGGTGGCCTATGACTAGGAAGGGAAACAGTAAGGAGGG
The DNA here is from genome assembly GCF_000298275.1 of Orycteropus afer afer. Classification (NCBI taxonomy): domain Eukaryota; kingdom Metazoa; phylum Chordata; class Mammalia; order Tubulidentata; family Orycteropodidae; genus Orycteropus; species Orycteropus afer. Next base: position 2,011,932 of record NW_006921815.1, read on the forward strand.
AGACAACCAACCTGAGTTGTAGACTTTCTGCTGTACAGAAGGTGCAGCAATTTGATGGTTTACAAGTGGCAGCCATTGTGGATATTTAAAGGGACAAAGGGCACAGGTATTTTGAATGTTTTTAAGTGGTGGCCATTTTGGATATTTAAAGTGACTGAGGGTGCAGCCATTTTGAATGTTTACAAGTGGCAACCATATTGGATTGTAAAGTGATAGCATTCTCATTCGGATTCCAGGGACCTAAGGACAGGCTTTGTTTGCCAGGGTCAGCAAGGAAATATGAGAGGCTGACAAACAAAAGGAGACAGGTGGTGAGTATATAACTGCTGTTAACTAGTGAATAGAGGAGCACAGCACAGTACCCTGGCTGTATAGATAACATAGAAACAAAACAAAGAAAACAAAAATTGTGGGCAAGTCACTCCAACATATAATCACCAATTAAATATGAACACGAAAATGTCACAATGCCTGGGACACAACAGAGCATCAGAGTCCACACAAAGAAGCAAGAAAAAGCAGGAGAAACAAGGGACCAGGATACAGACCCAAAACACATCCCTGATGAAGATGCAGCATTGGAACTCCCTGATAAGGAATTCAAAAGAATTATATATAGGTATCTTAGAAATTAGAAATGATTCTAAATCTACAGATAGAAATCCAGAAGATTAATACTAAATTTTCAGAAATAGATAACACATTGAAAAGTCAAATGAGCAGAATCGATGCAATGGAAGACAGAATTAATGAGACTGAAGACAAATACCTGAATACTTCTTTGGAAAGGGATCAATCAGAAAAAAAATCAAAACCAAATGAAGGAAGCCTAGGGTTCATGTAGGATACAATCAGAAGGAATAACCTACATGTCATTGGAATTACAGAACAGGAAGAGAAAAATGAAACCACTGAGAAAACTGTCCAAGATTTGTTGGAGGAGAACTTCCCTGATATGATGAAAGATGAGACTATATCCATTCAGGAAGTCCAACGAACCCCATACAGGATAGACCCCAAAAGAAAAACACCAAGACATATCATCATCAAACTCACCAAAACCAAAGACAAAGAAAGAATAATGACAGCAGCATGGGAAAAATTAAAAGTTACCTACAAGGGGCAACCAGTAAGACTAAGCTCAGATTTCTTGACAGAAACCATGCAGGTGTGAAGACAGTGGGATGGTATATATAAAACACTGAAAAAGAAAAATTTCCAACCAAGAATTATGTACCCAGCAATATTGTCCCTCAAATATGATAGTGGAATTAGGGCATTTCCAGATAAACAGAAATTAAGGGAATTTGTTAAAACCAGACCAACCTTACAAGAGATGCTAAAGGGAGCCCTTTGGACAGAGAAGCAACAACAGCCAACAACTGACCATTAACACACATGATGATATAACCCAGAAACCAGCCCAGCTATGGAACTGTCCAAAGTAATAAGCCTACAAGATTTTAAACAGGGAAGCAGAGACACCAACTAACAAATGAGGACAACAACAAACCAAAAAGAGGGAAAAAAATCTGTGTCGTTAGAGAACCTCTAGATGGTAGGGAAGTCAAGACAACTACAAGATAGAATGGACTGCTCTACACTTGGGAAGAAAACTGTAAATCACAGTGTAACCTCAAAGAAAAATGATAAACTTTCACATCAAAATGAAAAAAAGGACCAGCATAAAATTCAGCAAATACTAAAACAATAGCAATGAAGGAAGTGATAACATGATTCATAAACAAAATGAGCTCAGTATAGAAAATTATATGGAACAAAGAAACCGACACAATGAAAAAGCACATGACAAAAA
>NW_006921815.1:2013961-2028781 GCF_000298275.1 Orycteropus afer afer
GAGATATACCATCTCACCCCAGCACTGATGGCAAAGTTCAATGAGACAGAAAATAACAAATGCTGGTGGGGATGTGGAGAGATTGGGACTCTCATACGCTTGTGTGACTGTGAAGTGACACAACCACTGTGGAAAGCAAGATGGCAATTCCTTAGAAAGTTGGAATTGGAGATACCATTTGACCCAGCAATTCTATTACTAGGTATATATCCTAGACAGGTGAGAGCCAGGATAGGGACAGATACATGCACTCTCATGTTCATCACAGCAGTATTTACAATAGCGAAAAGATGAAACAACCTATATGCCCATCAGCGGAAGAGTGGATGACTAAACTATGGTACATACACATACTGGAATGCTATGCAGCACTAAAGAATAATGTAGAGTCTGCAAAACACCACATAATATGGATGAACTTGGAGGACATTATGCTGAGTGAAATAAGTCAATCACAGATGGGCAAATATAGTACTAGTTCATTGTTGTGGAGGGTCAAGGAAAGGTTTATATATGGAGAGAAACTTTCTTTGTTGGTTGCCAGGGGTGGGAGGGGAGGGGAGGGAACACACACATTAAAAAAATGCATTGACCCATGTCACTTTAGTTTTGTGTATTTCACTGTAAATAAATTATATTTCAATAAAATGTATTTTTAAAAAAAACCAGTATTTAATGCTGGGACATTTGAAATTAATACTTGTGTTACTTGTAAAGTTTGTTCTCTGTTTTCTTCTTGGATGACTTCTTTACTAGGAGACTCTGGAACCTCATTTCTCCATCAGGGATATAACAGTGTTAGACTCTAAAATATTTCTTCCTTTGTGAGTCATTATTAAACATTTTGCTGACTCTCAGTTGTCAAATATTCCTCTGTGTCATAAAGAATTTCATTAAATAGACTAGTGGAAAGAGACAAGTTATTTTAGTGAATTGTCCTCTCTATTTTCTATGCACTTAATTATTCCTCTCATATTCTATTCTCTCTAGAAAATATCAATGATTTCTTCCTCATCCAAATGCTTCTATTACAATGCCAGGTTTATATATTTAACAAAAATTTACCAAGAATTTAAAAATCTTCTTTTCTCAATCATTGCCAATAATTATCATACCAGTAAATTCTAATTAGATCAAATGTGCAGTTATATTACCCAATTAGAATAAATGAGAATCACCAGAAATGTTAATCACTGTAATAATATTCCTTCTAAGGAACTGGAAATTCAAACCTACCAAAAAAGTGTCCCCTCTACCAGTCAATGGCAAATTTACTTTTGAGGGCCTTTTTAATTTAATTAATGTGAATTTTATTTAAAGTGAGGCATTTTGCTCTCTGAGAAGGATAAAGAAACCAGCCAGAGTCAGTTCTTCTTTAGCTTTGGAGGTGTAGTGGATAAGGCATTTAGTTGCTAACCAGAAGTCAGCAGTTCAAACCCACCAGTCTGCAGAAAGATGGAGCAATCTACTCTGTAAAGATTTACAGGCTCAAACACAATGGGGGGTCATTGTGAATTGGAATGGACTTGCTGTCAGTGAGTTTGAGTTTGTTTTGATTACCTTGGAGAAAACTTATATAGAGATATAAGCTAAAAATAAAGAAAAACCGCATGGCCATCGAGTGGGTTCTGACTCGCAGGGAAACCATAAGACAGAATACCAACTTCCCCTGAGGTTTCCAAGGCTGTAAATCCTTATGGAAGCATATTGCCTTTCTTTCTTCTGAGGAGTGGCTAGGGGGTTGAGACCAGTGATCTTTTAATTAGCACCGAAATGCCTTGACCACTATACCATGAGAACACCTAGAAAGTTACATAGGACTTAAATTATATATGGGTGAGATTCAGCAGCGTTTCTGCAAATTTGCTAGTAGTGAGATTTGATGCTGTTTCTCTACCATCCAACATAGTAGCTACCAGTGACATGTGGCTAATGAGCATTAGAAATGTGCCAAGTGGAAAAATTTAATTAACTAAAATTTAAATTTGAAAGCTGAAGCAGAGTAAAATATTTTCTATAAACACTTTACTTTTTTAGTAGGACTCTATTTAATTTTAATTATCTCATCACAGTATTGTCACTGTTATGTAAGTCTACTTTTCTTTTGTTTTAAACATGACTACTAACCAAAAACCAAATGTACTGTCATGGACTTGGATCTGACTTATAGTGACCCCTCCTTGGGTTTCTGAGGTAGTAACACTACAGAAGTAGATTGCCTAACCTTCCTTCCGAGGAGTGGCTGGTGGGTTTGAACCTCCAGCCTTCTGGTTAGAAGTCAAATGCCTTAGGCACCACGCCACCAGAGCTCACAACTAGAAAATACAAAATAACATGTGTGGCTCACCTCTTTCTCTATTGGACAATATGGCTCTATATAGTAGACTGCTTATAAAATATTATGGCCTATTTACTTATGCCAAAATATATTTATTTAATGTTTAATTTGTTAGAATTTTAAAAACACAAAGTAATTTATTATTTTTATAATATGTAAAATTAGATACAGATTAAGTAAAAATTACAATCTCTTGATCTTAACAATTTTATCTGCCAACATTGTTAACAATTTCCCTGCATTATTAAAGACTGTGAAGAATGTAAAAGTAAAAATCATTATAAGTTATTACTAGAACACTAACAGAAAAATAAAAATTTTAGCAAAAAAGAAGCAAATGTCTAAGACAATCCCTTGAAATACTGGTAAAGTGAAAATCTCACTGTAAATGTTTTTCTAAGAATCAATCAATTCCTTCCAGAAAAATGTTCATTCTTTACAATTTGGACTTGCATTGAACCTTAGTGTTAATTTATCTTCAAAAATATGTGTTAATCTTGTATACCACATAATTCATAAGTAATGGAATAACCACTTGCCAAAAGTTTTCAGAATCAGTGTCCTTACTCTATAAAGAAGTGTTAAGGCATCATTTTTCAGAATATACTGCATACAAATCTGTGGGCTCATTGGGAGGGAAATTTTTTTTTAATGCTTATTTTGAGATCTCGTCTGGTCGCTGTTGGATATATTAAGTCTTTATTGAAGCCTTGGAGGAGCACTGGTGGTGCAGTGGTTGAAAAGCTTGCCTGCCCACCAAAATATCTGTGGTTCAAACCACCAGCCACTCTGAGAGAAAGGTATGGCAATCTACTTATTAAGTTTTACAGCCTTGGAAATTCTATGGGGCAAATTCAACTCTGTCCTATGGGGTCACTATGAGTGAGAATCAACTAGATGTTGATAGGTTTGGATTTTGGTTTGGGTTATTGGTGCCTTGGATTCTGCATTTTACCAACCACATCACATAACACTTTTCAAAGGTAAGCCTTTATGATGTCTTAGAGATATAAATTTAAGGAAACATTAGATTGGAGGAAGAAAACACTTTGTTGTTATGTTGTCATTGTTATTTGATCTTGACTCATGGTGTCTCTATGTGTGTCAAAGTAGAGCTGCTCCATAGGGTTTTTAAGGCTGTGAGTTTTCAGAACCAGATCGCTAGTCCTTACTTCCAAGGCTTCTCTGTATTTGAAGAGCCAAACTCTTGGTTAATAGTCCAGCATTTAACCTTTTGTAACACTATTTTTCATTGACATATGTCTTTTTTATCAAAAAATAGCATGAAAGAAGATACAGTATATTGAATAAGGTAACTAGCCCAAAACCAAACTCATGGTCATGGAGCTGGATGCAACTCATAGTGACCTCTCCTTGGGTTTCTGAGACGATATCACTAAGGAAGTAGATTGCCCAATTTTCCTCCTGGAGAGCAGCTGATGGGTTTGAACCACCGGCCTTCTGGTTAGCAGTCAAATGCCTTAGGCACTATGCCACCAGGTAACCAGACCCACTAGTAAATTCCAGATGAATTCAAGCAAGTAACTTGATTTATTAGATTTTCATTTTCCTCATCTTTACTGAGAGAATAATACTACTTTGGATGCCACCTACTATATCATACAATTATGGTAAGATCCAAAAGATTATGAGGCGGAATCCCTCCATAAGGTATGTACATATTTAAAGGACTAATTTAAATTTCAAAAATTTCACAATTTTCATTGCTATTTCCTCTTCTATTTCATTGCTCTTTCCTTTTCTATCCTTTTTACTCATATTACAAACCTTTTTTTGAGCACTCATTATGTGGAAACATTAGGTTGGCCCTTGTTATATGAGAGGACATAGGTATTATCACATCCCTAAACATCTGTGAAATCAATAGTGTAGACAGATGATACCTGAAATTCCAAAGCAGAAGTTTAATATTCTTACTATAAACTACAATACCAACAAGTTAAGAATAGTTCTTCACTACAAATTCAACTTCATTTCATGCAAATGACTCCCTGGCTTACTAGTGAGACACACCAATCTAATTTCTATTCTTCAAATACCCAAATACTTTCTTTCCTCTTCAAGCTAAGTCAATGTACTTACTGACATGTTTTGTTTTTCAGGTTGCAGACAAATATATCCTTCTTAAAAAGGCATTGACCAGTCATTTTTTCTACAATGATCTGATGGACTCACCTCTCTTATGAGATGGTCTATTTCTGTCAAAACATTTGTTGATAATTTTAATCATTTAATTGAATATTGTCATACTTCCTTTCAGCTTTCCCCAGCATGGATTGGAATATATTTTTCCACTCTTTGAATCCAAACAGATCCTATGACCTAATTTGGTCCATACAATGTTATGGAATTAATGGTGTGTGCCTTTAGAGATGTGATGTGGCCTTGAGAGACTTTGCAACTTCTATCTTGCACTCTTGCAGCCTTTTTGTTAACTTCTGAAGAGGAAAGAAAGTTCCAGCCATCCCTGCCTCCAGCAAACATGTGAGTGATGTCATAATATACCACAAAGTCCAGCTGACCACCAGCTGACTGCAGCCCCAAGAGTAAGCACTTGTGAGGTCACTAGAATACTGCCCAGTTAATTTACAGAATTGTGAGAAAGAAAATAGCTGTAGCCTTATGTCTCTGTTTTGGGAGGTTTGCTATGCAACAGAGGATAATTCATATACCTCCAGTAGACTTGAGCTTGGTGGCATAGTGCCTAAGACATTTGACTGCCAACCAGAAGGCTCACAGTTCAAACCCACCAGCCACTCCTCAGAAGGAAGACTGGACAATATACCTCCATAGAGATATTGCCTTGAAAATGCTCGGAGGGGTCACTATGAGTCGAAATTGACTCGATGAAAGTGAGTATTTTTTTTCCCTGTACACTGAACCTTTACAAGCACGAGATAATTTAACATTGTTTACTTCTGCATTCCCAAAGCCAAGACCTATGGCTAGCATAAAACCAAAACCAAACTCACTGCCATCTAGCAGAATCCAACTCAAGCTTAAAGAGGTAATGTTTAAGAGGTGAAACATTTTTCCAATAAGTATTCACTCCCATAGTTATTTTTGCTCAAATAGCTTTTGATATCATTTAATATCTGCCCATTGTATCCAGATAAATGCAAACAACTTTCCAGTTTTATCTTCAGAAATTCGACCATTAAATATACTACATTCTAGCCACATTTAATTATACATCATTTCCATATATACTGTGAATTTTGAGACTGATGCACCTCTACAAATTCAATTCTATCGCTCTAGAGCACCCTTCTTATCTTAGTTCCTCAGTTGTGCTGTAACAAAAAATAACACATATGGGTGGGTTTGAAGAACAGAAGTTTATCTCTCACAGTGCTGAAGGCTGAAAGTCCAAATTCAGGGTATTGGTTCAAAGGAAGTTTCTTCCTTGTTTATTTCAGCTTCAAATACCAAGATATAATACTTGGCCTTCCTGGGTTTATAGATTCATCTGCCTTAGCCTTTACATCTCATCTCCCTTTGTATGTCTACATATGTCTTGCTCTTTCTAAGAGATGTCACTTTGAAGAGATTACCATATTTTTCCATATAAAATGTGCCCACATAAATAACACACATATGAACATAACATACATAGCATGCATAGGGAGCTAACACAGAGGGGGATGTGTGGTTTTACAAAAGAAAAAAAAAAAAAGAAGCATATAATGTGTGTGGTATTAGCATAAAACTACAGTGGGTTAGGTACAAACCCTACTCTGGTGGTTGTTGTTATTGTTAGGTGCTGCAGAGTCAGAGCCCAGTCATAGGACCTTATTTACAACAGAACACTGGCCAGTCCTGTGCATCCTTATAATCATTGCTATGTTTGACCTCACAGTTACAATCACTGTGTCAATTCATCTCATTTAGGGTCTTCCTTTTTTTCATGGCCCCTCTATTTTACCAAGCAGAGACTTGTATTTTTCCTAAGCCGGAGACTTGTCCCTCCTGATAACATGTCCAAAGTATATGAGATGACGTCTCACAGTCCTCTTTCCTAAGGTACCTCTGGCTGTACTTGTTCCATGACAGGTGTGTTTTTTCTTCTGGCAGTACACAGTCCATTAGATATTCTTTGCCAACACCAGAATTCAAATGCATCATTTCTTTGGTCTTCCTTATTCATTGTCCAGCTTTCGCATATATCTCAGATGATTAAAAATACCATGGCTTGCGTCAGGCACACGTTAGTTCACAAAGTGACATATTTGCTTTTTAACAAGGTCATTTGGAACAAATTTGCCCAGTACAATGGGACATTTGATTTCTTGCCTGTTGCTTCTTTGGGCATCGGTGTCATTAACAAAACAGGTATGGCCTCATCAACAAAGCAAGGGAAAATTTCAGTTACCTGGTAGGATCATAATCAAAAGTCCAAGCATTGTTGTTGTTGTTGTTGTTGTTATGTGCCATTGAGTCAGCCCTGACTCATAGCGACCCCTCCTTGGGTTTCCGAGGCAGTATCACTACGGAAGTAGGATTGCCCAACCTTCCTTCCGAGGAGTGGCTGGTGGGTTTGAACCGCCAGCCTTCTGGTTAGCAGTCAAGTGCCTTAGCCACTATGCTAAATTTTGGGGGACACAATTCAATCCATTTCACTACTTTCCTCAGTTTGGGATAATCTAACTCATCATTCAAAACCTATTATGATTTGTTTAATCTCCTATGAGATAATGAAATATTAAGGCACAGAGAATAATCTCATATAATTCTTACACAAATAAAGTGCAAATGTTACTCATGGTGTTACAGTAAACTTTACTACTATTTCTTATCTCTTTGGCTAGATTTGCATTCCTTGAGGGTAGACATCATACCTCATTGTCTTCCCTAACTTTTGCTAATGGAGATTCACTATAAATCATGGTAAAGGAAACAAATCATGCCTAGAGTTGTTTTGCAGGGGAGAGGAATTCAATTTTCACATTGTCTTTCTTAGGCTTCTAAGTTTATACATGCTTACACACTTTGTTTGTGGGTCAAGCTAAATTACCCTACACCACAGGCTTGGAAAATTTCTATGATCATATTTCCTTGACTCAAAATATAAAAAGCTGTAAACTACTACTATTTCTCATTCTTCCCTCCCACTCCTGAAGATGGACACACGACAGGTTATTGCAAGCTTCCTTGTGAGAAATGGGAAAATGTGTGTGGATCATGATAAGAAAGAAGTTCAATTTGTAAGCATCATTAATAGAAAAGATAAGACCATTGTGGTCATTATGATCTAATTCAGAAAGTAAAGACACTGAGTTGGCTAGAGTCCATCCTGCCATCACTGAGCAGGTTATAGGCCATGCCATTCTACTAGACAGAAACCATGTCTGTCTTAAGTCCTGATTATGGCGCCATGCAATAAGGAAGCTTACTAAATGCTTAATGATGATAAGATGCCATCTATTGCCTTTAAAGCTCTTTGAATTTAAAATAAAAATGCAAATTGTTTAGAAGTTAACCTTTACAAAGTTCCTTAAAACCACCCTTGCTTTAATAAATAATAACCAAAAGGAAGAAATTCTTTTTCAATATGTTGAAATGTCTATGCCTTGCTTTATGACACCAGATTAAACACATGGAAAACATTCTGTTGTGTAGGGAACCTGGTAGGTTGTAACAAATGATGGACAAACTCTCATTCTTAGGCATTGCCTATAGCTAGGGACTTGCATATTTTTATTGTTATGATGGTATTGATTGTTAAGTCAACAGAAAGCTATCACAAGGGATTGCAAATTTCTATACCAATACTCTGTTCTGTAACATTAAAATGTCATTACTGAATCACAAACTTTTTCCCCTGCTGTAATATTATTCTCTGTTGATTGCCTGCCTGAGCTGAAATTTGAAACTGTCACCCTCAGACTTGCAAAAGTGATTCAACTTCACTTATAAGGAAAGTGAAATTAAATATTCATTCACAGGCTGCATTTCAAGTTCAAACTGTCTGAAGCTCCTTAAGGCAAAATGTATTTAAGTTGAAACACATTTTTCTTCATTTTTATGCAGCAAAACTTCAGAATGGCTATCATAGGTGGACAAATTGCAAAATAATATTTTATTTTGAACTTTGTACCAAGGGAAGGCTTTCCTTTTCCTTTTTCCCACCTCTCTACTGCTTTAGGCCAATCCCATTAATCTGCTCTCTCAGGAAACCTGCATTTGTGTGTTTGTGGCTATTGTTTATTGTTTAATATTTTTTTGGATGTATCATGTTCTAGCATTAATCAAGGTGTAAAGTATCTATGTATTCAATGGAAGCATATTTTTTTCTATCTCTGCTGCACAGACAGTGCTAAATGTGCAGATTAGAGTCAGAGTAAGTTTAAACTCGGCACTACATTATGTTAGATGTGTATCCTTGAAAAAGCTGCTTACCTACTCTGCCTAGGATTCTTATTGCAGGAATCAAATATATTATTTGATATAAAGCATCTGAAATAGTGCTTGAGACATGGTAAGCTCTAAATGCATGTTGTTCCAGAAAAACTAATGATTTTACTGAATTAAATACTTAATGAGGATAATAATTTGCATGTGAATAGGAACAAATATTTTAGCAACTCCTCACTTTGTCTCATTCCATGATCTGAACAAGCACATAGTCACAAATAGACCAAAAAAAATAATCAACTTGTAGCCTATGTTGTGGACTGGAAGTTCAACATCTGTTCGACTTCTTGTGTGTGTGTGTGTGTGTGTGTTTTCCCTAAAACTACAGAAGATGGAAAGATAAAACTACATCTTCCAAATCCCTTTACAATCAAAGTCCAAAATTAAATCTGAATTTCTACCAGTCTGATGTATTTATGTTAGATTTATATTCAGAACCATGTTAAGTGGATGGCAGGCAAAGCACCATGAATCAAGTTTGGTTGTATAGATTCTACTAGTGTTTTTCTCTGTTAGCAGTTATTTGATTCAATGGCTTTTTACAAAGGCAGTACAAGCTTTCTCAATCAAAGATAAGACAACTGACTCTGGGGACTGAGAATCACTCTTATAAGCTGAGCTGATAGCCCACCCTTTCACTTCTTTCACTGAATTTATAATGGACCTTTTTTTGTTTAGATTCGTTAGAGGAGATTTTGTCCTTTTCATGTGAACATATTCAGCACTGAAGCCAAATCAACCTACATGAAAAGTTTGTCTCTCCTATTTATTTAAGGTGTGGACTTGGGCAAATTAATTTTACTTCAGTTTTTCTAATCTGCAAAATGGGGTTAAATATGTCTGACTTGAATTGTTGCAGGATTAAATACTGGATATATAAATCACTTAGAAGAAGATTAATAAATTATGTACATAGTTAGGGGAGGGAATGTTGTTGTTATGTGCCATTGAGTCAAACCTGACTCATAGCGGTCCCTCCTTGGATTTCCGAGGCAGTATCACTACGGAAGTAGATTGCCCCATCTTCCTTCCAAGGAGTGGCTGGTGGGTTTGAACCACCAGCCTTCTGGTTAGCAGTCAAGTGCCTTAGGCACTACGCTACCAGAGCTCCCCAGGGGAGGGAATACAGAGTAGTAATTTGTTAACTAAATTCTCAAGATTATTTTATGGTAGATTTAGGACTAGAATCTGTTCTACCAACCTCATCAAATGGTCTTTGGATATGAGAAACAGTTTTAATTCTCCTAGAATCCACATTTCTAAGTACATGGAGTTGGTTTGACCCACCCGGGCCATTTGCCCTAAGGTGTCCTTTTCAACCTTGAGCCTTTAAGGAACTGTTTACCTAAATTCATCTTCACGTCAAACAATAACCTCATAAGCAGCTTAGCCTAGACCATTTTGCCTTAAGCATTGGATTCATTTTGAGAATTATCTGTGTGCAGTGAATTTTGAGGAATGCAAACCCCGAAGTCCAACTAGAAAATGCGTGGCTTGTCCTTAGTGACTATTTCCTCAAGCCTCTGGTAGCGTAGAGCCTAAGGCACTTGTCCACTAACCAGAAGACTAGAGGTTCAAACTCACCAGCCACTCCTCGGAAGGAAGGTTGGGCAATCTACTTTCGTAGTGATACGACCTTGGAAACCCAAGGAGGAGTTGCCATGAGTTGGAGCCCATAATAACAACAACTGACCCTGTGACCCTGTGTACTTGTGCTGATGCTATCTCCTGAGAAATTAACATGACAATAACCTATAGAAGCTGTTTTCACTATTCCCTCCTCTGAGTATATCCCTGATACTTTCCAGGCTGGTGTTACCTGATTGAAATCATATCTATTCACAATAAATATATTCTGTTACATTATTTTTTTGTGTTTCTCTGTACATTTAGGTTTTGGACTGTATGCTGCTTCTTGGGAGGAGTGAATATCAAACCACATACTCTTTGCTTCTAGAAAGGAATATGATATTCGATAAGATGATTTGCTTTTTGTTTGTTTGTTTGATACCTGGAATGCTTACAAGACCACAGTTTTTCAAATTTATATGACAAATTTTATTCCTGACATAAAATACCTGGGCTAATATTTGTTTTGTTTTTCCATAAATGGTGAGGATATAGAACAAAGTATATCAACTCTATCTGGATATTAGGGTCTCTGCCTGAGGGATTTTTAGAGTATCAATTCCTGCCCCCACCACCAGGTTTATTGTATATGAATCGCTGAGGAACCACACAGGTAGTCTGTTTTTGAAAAGGTCCTCAGGTTAGTTTAAACACCTTGGGTTACGAATCCTTGATAGAGAGTAAGAATTCTGTGTAATCTGAGTACAGGCATATCTGGAAGTAGCTTCTTTACCATCTTTTCTAAAAGCTAATGTCATCATTCACAAAAATAAGGTTTTGAATCCAAGAACAGTAAAAGATGTTAAAAGGAATGTCAAATCTTGCATTTCACCTTCATATGTGGGAAGGTGAACCAAATAGGTTCCTCACAACCTGTCTCTCAGCAAATATGCTGTAAGGAGAAATACCTTGTACATCATCTGCCTGTTGTGTGTCTCAATTTTCTAAATACTGACCTACATACCTGTTAAAAATATGTTAGTTTGCCCTCTTTAATATTCCTTTCTCCAACAAAATATTTTATTGAAAATTGTGCTAGTTAATAACAAACATTGAATTCTTCACTTTTGTGTTGCTTTTTAGCAATCATAATGTGGAAGTGTACACAAATACTTTGAAATATAGATGATTCCAGGTAAGTATAAAAAACATCAAGAACTTTGTAAGCAATTAATCAACTCTTGACAATCACTGTTATTATCACTAGACAAGGAATCTTGGTAACTGTCTAACCTGTGTTCTACAAAGAAGCAAAATCTGTGAAGCATATGTGTTTATGCATGTGCATATATATACATGCATACACACACACACACACACACACATATATGTGTGTGTGTGTGTGTGTGTGTGTGTGTATATATATATATATAGAGAGAGAGAGAGAGAGAGAGAGAGAGATTTAAGATTTATCTCAAAGAAATGGCTCACCCAACTGTGGAGACTAACAAGCCTCAAATCCATGAGTCAGGCATTATATTGGAGGCTTCTCCTGTCTCACATGGTTGTAGGGGTTGATGAACCCAAAATCATTAGATCAGATGGTAGGCTGCTGGCTCATGAGGTTTCAGGAGCTGACAAATTCCAAAATGTGCAGTTCAGGTAGCGGCTACAGGTTCATATCATAATAACCAGAGGTCAGATGATGATGAGTCAGATGCAAGATCAACAGCAAGTGAATGAGCTTTGCTAGAAAGTCTCTATAAAATGGATGCAGGCCACACCCCTGAGGAATCTCCTCTTACAAGTGACTGCCTGATCACATTAGATCACATCATGGAGATGATTACATTATAGAAGAATGATCAATCCAATGTCTGTCAGACCACTGAGAATCATAGCCTAGACAATTGATGCATAACATTAAACACCACAGCATCCCAGGGGTATTCAAGAAAACTCACACTGAATACAGTCACTCAATATCATCATCATCTTAGACTAACAGGTTATAGTTTTGTAAAGTATGGTAAGATTGAGTAACAGATGTATTGATATCCAATCTACTTTAAGAAAACATGTTTATATTTGCAACTGTGAGTCCAGAAACAACTTTCTTTTGAAAAAACTTGGGAAAAAGTAGAATTTGATTGTTATGTGAAGTCAGTACACTTGTCCACTTGGTTTCAGATCCCAGCACCTTCACATATTAACTGTTTAAACTTATCTTCCTCATCTGTAAATAGGTGATTAAAAGGAAAAAAAAGCCTTTTCAGAATGTGAGGATTGAATGAGATAATGATGGTAATGGATTGGATCTCTGCTTGACACATAATTCTTAAGTGTATCCATATAAAAAGTTTGTTATACAATGTTGTTGTTGTTGTTGTTATGTGCCATCAAGTCAGACCCGACTCATAGCAACCCCTGCTTGGGTTTTCGAGGCAGTATCACTACAGAAGTAGAGTGCCCCATCTTCCTTCCAAGGAGTGGCTGATGGGCTTGAACCACCAGCCTTCTGGTTAGCAGTCAAGTACCCTAGGCACTAATATTAAGGGTAAAATTGATGAAGGTATGTTAGGAGTCTACGTCTGTAAAAGATTATAGACTAAGAAACCCTTTGAAGCAGTTCTATTCTGTCACATTTGGTCACTATGGTCAGAATCAACTCAACAGCAACATGTTGGAGCAGAGAAGTCATGCATCTCAAATTAAATTATATGATAATTTTGGTAAGTTCAAGATGTCTCTAGGTGGCAAAAATGGTTTGGCTGCTAACTAAAAGGTTGGTGGTTCTGGCCCACTCAGAAGCACCACGGAAAAAGGTCCAGTGATCTACTTCTGAAGAAATTAGCCATTGAAAACCACTCTGTAGCACAGCTCTACTCTGACACACCCAGCAGGTCTCACTATGAGTCTTGAATATAGACTTGGAAGCAACTGGTTTATGGGTGTTAAGTTCATGCAGGGCCCAGTGACTTTTTTCTGGACCATCCATTTTTCATGGAGGTTTGGGAAGAAAGATGCAATTAACTGGGATTTTAAACACTTTTTACATTAAAATAAATATAGAAATATTATGGGGTAGTATTCATTTTAACATGTTTTTTAATGTAAAGAGATTTCAGATATATTTCTGAATAAAAAGTGACAAAATATGGTCTAAACGTACAGCCCACCAGTGATTTTTGGTGTTAACTCTTTTTTTTCCCCTGTACACATTTCACCAGAATATTTTAAGAAACACTGTTTCAAGGTATATCTTCCAGATTTATAAATGAAAAAGCCAGGTTCTAATAATTTTAGTGAGTTGTAAGCTGTTAATTTAAATTATTTTTTTCTGTATCTTCAATAAAAGCAATTTTGCTTAATAAAACTACTTGTTGTTGTTGTTGTTGTGAGTTGTAAGCTGTTAATTTAAATTATTTTTTTCTGTATCTTCAATAAAAGCAATTTTGCTTAATAAAACTACTTAGTGGTTACCATTTTAATGTGCCTCATTTTTAAAAATAAATGGATTACCAATTTTTTGTTTTTAAATTTTAAAGAAAGCAGATCTTGACTCATTTATTGTGATGCAAGAAAAAAATTAATATGTTTATACTGTACTCTCTGCTCACAGCATAGCTATATTTAAAATTTTAAGGAAATAAAAGACTAGACTGTATAGATGACCCCTGAAATTTTTCAATAAACTGTTGTGGATGTTTAGTTAGCTATAAATAAATAGGTAAATTTTGAAAACAAGAAATTTGTTGTGACAATACTTCCTTTGCTCATTAAAGAAAACCATCCTTTCCATAAACATGCACGATAATTGGTGTCAATGAGGCTTGAAATTGTGATGAGCTTTGAACATTCCAGTGCTCCTCAGTACTAATAACTAGAAAAACTGTGATATTAAATCTATCACACTAAAAATCTTGAAATACTTATGAAACACACAATACCTCTAAATTCAAGTATTACTCTGAGTAAATATGAAAATGTTTACAGTGATTTTGCCTAATGATTGTTGTTTTCATTATTGTGTAGCATCTTGTTTAATTCTATCCTAAAACCTATAATATTGGAATGGAATTCTGGTCTTTCACATTTTGCTGCATGCCTTCTGGTATGTTATTTAACCTCCTTGATTTTAATTGCATCATCCCTAAAATGCAGACATGAAGACTATGCAAGTTGTAAAATTAAATCAGATGATTAATGTAAAACTCTTACACAGTACCTAGCATATTGTAAGTGCTCAATATATGATGATTATGACATTAGTAATTTTTGGTCAGGTCATTATAACTAAAGAGTTTTTGCTATGTTTGATGACTTTTATTTTAATCCACTCATCTTTAAAAGAAATAAAGAGATAGGTTTACTAAAACAAATTATTGAAATTTAACCTCTAGAAACACTCCCTTGTATGACTCTCTTCTAAATAAATATTTACTTCTCTAAGTAATATTTGTATCTACAATTTTCTA
>NW_006921815.1:2029506-2052034 GCF_000298275.1 Orycteropus afer afer
CTCGGAAACCCAAGGAGGGGTCGCTATGAGTCGGGGCCGACTCGACGGCATATAACAACAACAACAATAGTAATAACATATATTCACAACTTGTCTATTAGTTTGTTGTACTGTGGTGGCTTTCATATAGCTCTGAGGATGGATGCTATGCCATTGGTATTTAAAATATTAGCAGTGTCACACATGATAGACAGGTTTCAGCAGAGCTTCCAGAATAATTGAGACTGGGAAGAAGGATGAGGTCATCCACTTCTGAAAAAAAAAAGACTTATGAATAGAAGTGAAACACTGTCTGCTATGTAACTGGAGAATAGGATGAATAGCTGTGAAATATTGTCTAATACAGTACTTAAAGATGAGCCTCTCAAGTGGGAAAGGGCTAACATGCAAATTCAAGTTGAAGCTGAAGAAAACAAAAATAAGTAGACAAGAGCCAAAATACATGGCCTTGATTATATCTTACTTGAATTTAGAGACCATCTGAAGAATAGATTTGCTGCATTGAATACAAATAACTGAAGACCCAATGAGTTGTGGGATGACATTAAGAACCAAAAAAAAAAAAAAAAAAAAAAACCACAAGTAAACCCATAGCTGTTGAGTAGATTCTCGTTCATGGTGACCCCCATTGGGTTTTCAAGGCTGTAAATCTTTACAGAAGTAGATTGCCTCCAAAAAAATATTTTCCTGCCACAGAGCAGTGGTGGGTTTGAAACACTGACCCTCTGGTTAGCAGCAAAAATGTCTTACACACCACACCACCAGAGCTCCTTAAGAACACCATACATGAAGAAACCAAAAGGTCATTAAAAGAACAGGAAAGGAAGAAAAGACAAAAATGAATGTCAGAAGAGACTCTGAAACTTGCTCTTAAATGGAGAGTAGCTAAAGTGAATGGCAGAAATGATGAAATAAATAAAAGAGCTGAACAGAAGACATCAAAGCAGCTTGAGAAGACAAAGTAAAGTATTATGATGAAATGTGCAAAGACCTGGAACTACAAAACCAAAAGGGAAGAATAAACTCGACATTTCTGACACTAATAGCACTGAAGAAAAATATATATCTTCTAGAGAGAATATTGAAAGATTTCAAGGACAAAATGTTGAATGGTGATTGAAGCATTAAAAGAAGATGGAAGGAATAAAGAGTCACTGTACCAAAAACAATTGGTCAAAGTTCAACCATTACAGGAGGTACCATATGATGAAGAACCAATAGTACTGAAGGAAGAAGTACAAGCTGCACTGAAAGGATTGACAAAAAACAAGGCTCTAGGAATTGATAAAATATCAATTGAGATGCTTCAACAAATGGACGCAGTGCTGAAGGCACTCACAAAGTTATGCCAAAAAAATGGAAGATAGCTACCTGGCCAACTAACTGAAAGAGATCCAAATTGGTGCCCATTCCAAAGAAGGGTGATCCAAAAGAATGTGAAAATTATTGAATAATATCATTAATATCACACATAAGTAAAATTTTGCTGAAGATAATTCAGAAAGAGTTGTAGCAGTATATTGATAGGGAACTGCCAGAAATTCAAGTCAGATTCAGAAAAGGACATGAAATTAGGGACAGCATTGCTAATATTAAATGGATTTTTGCTGAAAGCAAAGAATATTAGAAAGATGTTTACCTGTGCTTTATTGATTATGCAAAGGCATCCAATTGTATGGATCATAACAAATATAGATAACATTGTGAAGAATTGGAATTCCAGAACACTTAATTGTGCTCATGAGGGACCTATACACAGACCAACAGGCAGTCTTTCAAACAGAATAAGGGGATACTGAATGGTTTGAATTCAGAAAAGTTTTGTGTCAAGGGTGTATCTTTCACCATACTAATTCAATCTGTATGCTGAGGAAATAATACAAGAAGCTGGACTATATGAAGAAGAATGTGGTGTCAGGATTGGAGGAATACTCATTAACAACCTGCAATATGCAGAAGACACAACCTTGCTTGCTGAAATTAAACATAACTTGAAGCACTTACTGATGAAGATGAGGGATTAAAGCTTTCAGTATGCATTACAACTTAACGTAAAGAAAACAAAAATCCTTAAAACTGGACCAGTAAAGAACATTATGATAAATGGAGAAAAGATTATAAAGTTGTCAGAGATCTCATTTTACTTGGATCTACAATGAACAACCATTCAAGTAGAAGTCTAGAAATCAGAGGGTAAATCGTTCAGTCTAGAAATCGCTGGCCAAATTTGCTGCAAAGGATATTTATAAAGTGTTAAAGGGCAAACATATCACTTTGATGTCTAAAGGGTATCTAACAAAATGGTATTTTCAACAGCCTTATATGCTTATAAGCTGGACAATGAATTTGGCACATCAAAGAAGAAGTGATTCACTTGAATTGTGATGTTGGTGAAGAATACTGGAAAAACCATGGAATGCTAAAAAAACAGACAAATCTGTCTTGAAAGAAATACATTCCGGAGTGCTCCTTAGAAGCAAGATTTGCCAGACTTCATCTCATGTACTTTGGTCATGTTGTCAGAAGGAACCGATCCCTGGAGAAAGATATCATGCTCGGTAAAGTGGACGGTCAGTGAAAAGGGAGAAGACCTTCCAGGAAGTGGATTGACCCAGTGGGTGCAACTATGGGCTCAAACATGGCAATGACTGTGAGGATGGTACAGGACCAGGCACTGTCCTTCTTTGTACATATAAGGTCATTATGTGTCTGAGCTGATTCAACAGGAGCTAACAACAACAGCAATAACTCACATATGTGTTAAGAATTATACACATACAATAAGAATTCATAACAGAATGAGGTATTAACATTGATTAAGACATTAGCTGTTAATGAAAAGGTCAGTGGTTCAAACCCACTGGCTACTCTGTGGAACATGAGGCATTCTGCTTCCATAAAGATTTACAGCCTTGGAAACCCAATGGGAGTCACTATGGGTCAGATTCAACTCCATAGCAGTGAGTCTAAGTTTGGATTAACATTGATAAATGAGTTTTACCAATTACATATATAAATTGAACTTTATGCAGTATATGTGGCTTTTAAATGACTTTATTTTTTAAAGTTAAAATTCTCTGTAACTGAGGAAATCGAAAGCTACCAACAACTAAATAAGAATATGTTATGTTACTAAGAAGTATTTCAAAAGAGGGGAATAAAGATGCTTCTTCCTCTAAGTAGTTCCAGGTGAACCTCCACAATGTCCAAGATTCTATGTTCCGGGGCTTTGCTGTGAAAGTCCATTTCCACCACTTTTTAAGCTGTCATGTTTTATTTTGAGAAGTTTTACAGAGAAAACACATACACATATACACTAAACCACAAGAAATACTCTTTAGACTGACAAAAAAAAATAATGAAAGAACAATATTTTATGTGGGCTGTTGATAATGTAAAGGGAAATTCTCTGAAATTAAAGCTGTAGAGATATTAAGCAAAAAGACACATTCTTATAAACATGACAAGGAAAAATATATTATTTTGCTTATAAAATAACAAATTCCTATCAGTTAGAGTATTTTGAATGCTAGAGTGAATAACATGCCCTTGATTTTGCATTTCAGTATTATTTTCTTCAATAACAA
The DNA here is from genome assembly GCF_000298275.1 of Orycteropus afer afer. NCBI lineage: Eukaryota > Metazoa > Chordata > Mammalia > Tubulidentata > Orycteropodidae > Orycteropus > Orycteropus afer. The sequence continues at coordinate 2,033,094 of NW_006921815.1, forward strand.
AACTGTTATACATTGTCTACAATAGTTTATGTAGTCTTCTACATAAACTACATAAAAATAAAATAAAACTTCATGCTTTATTGTATGTCTAAGCTATTTTGGTACTTATCATTGCCTTTATTTCCCTAAATATTGCAACCTTTTACTTAATTCCATCCCCTAGCAGAGTTTTAATGTCCTTGTTCTCTGCTGAAGACAAAAGAAGAAAACTGCAGGCCCATCAATCAAAAACAACACAGTCAGCACCAAGTCCAATAATGAAAATCATGATTTCATAAATCATCTTACACAGGTTGGGGTCATCTTTAAAGAAAAAAAAATCTTATCAGGTGCACCTGAATATTCTCATGCTCTTTCATTCTTTAGTCTTTAATGAAAACAATAGAATGGTTGTCAGAATACAAATGTGTAACCTTTCTTAACTTAAAAAAAAAAAAAAATGCTGAAACTATGCCCTGCGTATGCCCTTGAAATAAGGTGAAGTCAGGACATTTTTTTTTCCCTCAAAAAGTGCCACCACTCTTTAACAGTTTGGCAATGAAATAACGTTTTTTTTTTTTTCCCCCTCTTTTCAGATATGTGTGTTTAATTCAATCAACTGGAGATTAAATTTAAGAGCTCAGCTTCAAAAAGCTACTTCCTGGCAGTGACTAGCACTAACTTAAAGGAGGTTTGACATGGTATTTTTGTTTTAGCTGAATCAACAAATCTTGAGTAAATTTCATTCTGTGACCCTGAACCCATATTCACATATTATGAAGTAAAATAAACAACTGGTAATCATTCAGCAGGAGCTCTGGTAGCAGAGTGTCTAAGGCACTTGACTGCTAACCAGAAGGCCCGCAGTTCAAACCCACCAGCCATTCCTTTAAAGGAAGGTTGGGCAATCTACTTCCATAGTTATACTGCCTTAGCAGCTCAAGGAGGGGTCTCTATGAGTCGGGGCCAACTCGACAGCACATAACAACAACAACAACAATCATTCAGTGGTTACCAAGCCATAGTATTTTCAATTGCCTCATATGCATGCAAAAAGTGGACAATAAATAAGGAAGGCCAAATAATTGATGCCTTTGGATTAAGGTGTTCATGAAGAATATTGAATATACTATGTACTGCCAGAAAAAATAAATCTGTCCTATATGAAACACAGCCGGAATACTCCTTAGAAGCAAGGATGAGGAGACATCATCACACAGATTTCGGATATTATCAGAAGTGATCAGTCCATGCAGAAGGACATCAAGCTTGGTAAAGTAGCAGGTCATCAAAAAAGAGGAAGACCTTCAACAAAATGAATTGACACAGTAGCTGAAACAATGGGCTAAGGCACAGCAAGATTGTGAAGATGGTGCAGGACCAGGCATGCTTCGTTCTGTTGTATATGGGGGTCGATATGAGTGGGAACCAACGCCATGGCACCTAATAACACAAACATCACTCGCTGGATTGAGAGCAATTTATCTTTTTAAATACATAGACTCTGTATTTGCAAACCTGATTAAATAAGTCTGAATAAAGGAAAGTTTGCTTAAGCATACACCCTACTGTATACTTAATCAAACTTTCCAAATAGATTTTGCTGACATTGCTGCCTGAAGTATCCCAAGTCCCTAATGTGATTCAATAAAATCTAGTTTTTGGTCTTGGATTAGCACACTTATTGGGATCTTCACCTTGTTCTGATGACCTAGACCTGGTTTGTAAGACATAAAATTAATTTAGTAGTGTAACAGAAATGTGCTGCAGGAATTCTTTCTTATATATAGGTAGAGTGGCAGTGTATCAAAAGAATAAATCACTTGAGTTTAAGAATTAATGAATGGAAAGATGGAAGGGACAGAGAAAGAAGAAAGACGCAATACTGGTTGCTAAGTGTATATAGGTGATTTCTTAAGCAACATTTTACATTATATATCTTTTTAAAGTGTATTTGCAGAAATTCAATGCTAAACTCACTGCCGCCGAGTCAGTTCCAACTCACAGAGACCCCTTCTTGGGCTTCCGAGGCAGTAGCTATCTCTACGAAAGTAGATTGCCTAGTCTTTCTTCTGAAGGTGGAGTTTGAACCACCAGCCTTCTGGTTAGCAGTCAAATGTCTTAGACACTACGCCAACAGAGCTCCTTTGGTTTGTACAGTATAAAATTAATTTGGTAGTGTGATAGAGGTGTGGTGCAGGAACTCTTCTATATAGAGAGACAGAGTGACAGTTTACCGAAAGAATAAATCATTTCAATTTAAAAATTAATGAATGGAAAGATGGAAGGGACACAGAAAGAAGAAAGATGAAAAATTGGTTGCTAAATGTGTACAGGTGATTTCTTAGGCAACACTTTATATTATATATCTTTTTAAAGTAATTATATGGAATACAGAAATTCAATGCTGTGGGAATTTATTCTTTGCAGGTGTTTTTGTGGCTGACATAAGAAAAAAAAATTTGATACAGCAGAGCTAGAGCTTCCATTGTCTTATTTAGTAAGTATTCTGGAACTTTCTATCCAGGAGAGGTTGCTATTTACAGGCATTTTGAATTCTTACCAATTTACTGGCTGCTACATAATGTAAAAGCACAGAATGGCTACACAGCATCATTCACACTTTCAACTATATGTGATTATCTGGTCCACTGGTCTACTGTAGTGTATTTCTGAAATGAATTGAAGATAAACTCGTAATAGTCCATTTCATACAGAGACATTTGTCTCAGTTTAAATTCAGGGCCCAAATATTTATTATTTTCATTCTGTTTTATAAATAAGGTGTTTTCATCATCATAAAACCATATTAGCTCCCTGATTATTCCTGGAATTCTGCAAGTGCTATGAGAGAGCTACCAATTACATTCCCCATCCTTTAGCATCTCCACTCTAAAATATGTAACACAGGCACTGAATAAAGTATAAAAGATTCAGAAAGGACTTGCGGGGACTCTCCCTCTAGATACTTCATTATGTCTATTTTTATATAAATAATGTTATCTTTTATAAAAATACTATTACTCATATTAACTTTGCCTTGCTCACACAAATGCAAGCTATTGCATTTGAATAAGAAATCAAAATACAGTTGGTATTTGAGCAAGTTCAAGTTTATTATTATTCAATTAATTAAAGAGATATTATGTTTAGTAATTGTATTTCAAGAAATAGCTAATCAAATTCCTTATCATTAGAATGTGCTTAATGTAATCTGATTTTAAATAAAAGGTGCAAAGGATAACTGCATGATATCATTTAGGTAAAATCTAAAATTGGAAAACATTATTAAATGTTGGGGTAGTAAATGCTAATAAAGAAAAATCATAAAACCATATATGAAAATGATGCCTCGGAGGTAGGAGAGAAAGTGTTGCATTTGCAATGTGTTATTTCTTTCATTAAAATATTACACCAAATCATAAATAAAAACCAGACCCATTGCCATTGAGTTGATTCTCTTTGACAGCATCCCTACAGAACAGAGTAGAACAGCTCCACAGTGTTTTCAAGGCTGTAATCTTTATGGAAGCAGACCACCACATCATTCTTCTGCAGAGCAGATGGTGGGTTTGAACTGCTGAGTTTTGGGTTAGCAGCCCAGTGCTTTAACCACTGTTCTATCAAGGCTCTTTTAAATATTACACAGTCAGGAGAAAATAATGTAACATGTTAATATATGCTAAGTACATAGGCATCTCAATTTTTTCTCCATATTTGTCATTTTTCATAATTAAAAAGAAAAATAATTAAAAATAATTTCTTACATAAACACAAATTAGTATCATTTATATAAAATTATAAATCCCTCTTTGGAAGCATTCTATGCAAGCTTTGCAAAATACAAATTTGTAGATGGTTATTTTCCCCAAATCTTAGTAAAACTAACATAGAAAACAATGAATTTCAAATTTTTAAACAATAAAAGTTTCTTTGAAAATATGGAATCAGGTTAAACAACAGTACTTTTCTGTGTAATTATAATGAATTCAATTACAAATTAAAACTATAGAGTATGACTCTTAGTTATTGAATTAGCATTAAAATATTTGCATTTTTTGAGGAGTCTATTTTTTGTGTGTGCTTTAAATAGATAGAGAATGACTTTGGTACATTTTACTTGTTACAAACCTATATCATTCTCTCATACCACTAGCTACTCTTTTCTTGTAAGTCAAATATTTTCTTCACAGTTTCATGTGAACATCATTTGGAATATTTCAATTTTAAAAGAAAACATTGTCCCATATAATATTATTTTTCTTATTAATTCTCATCATCTTGTAATGTAATTTTTTTTGTTTAGTAGTACATTTTTCATATGAAGCATAAATTAACTTTATAAAGCAAGATTCTATAGAATATATACAGTACTCAAAGGATAACACTGGTAATAACATTAAGAGAAAGGCATGTATTCATTAGTTTAGTTGGTTTTATGATAACTAGACATTCATTCCAAGTCAGGACAACTACCACATAGCACAAATGTGATAATACTATCTTTAACAATCCTAGGAGAGTTTGCTTTTATTATTACATTATTTTATAGGATTCTACAAAGACAAAAAAATCAAATGTTATTCTAAGCCTTTGATAATTACACTGCAATATTTATTATTTTTTTAAAAATGATTTTATCATGTATCCCAAATTTTAAAAGTTTTGAAGGAAAGTAAATTTATGAGTAAAATAAGAAGAAATTTTATTTTTGCATATATTCTTTGGAGTGCTTCAGTACTTTGATGAATGAATCAAGGTAATGCTCAGAGACTATCCACTTGATACCTTGTTTTTAGGGAGATGGCTACATATATAAGCTGACAAGCTGCCATCCACCCAAAGGCTCCACTCTCCACCTCCAAGTAACAGTTTTCTCTCTCTCTCTCTCTGTTTCTCATCAAAGTCTTTACCAACTATTTCCCTACCTAAGGATCCTACACCATTAAAATGTAATGCATGTATAAGCAGTGCCACACATTTAAAATTAAATTAAATAATATTTTCTTTAACAAGTGTGGACATACAACTACCAACCGACCAGATCCAGCCACACCCATTTATTTAGTGTTGTTTGTGGCTGCTTTCTTGCTCACATGGCAGAATGGAGTAGCTATGACAGAGATCTTATGCGGGTGCAGAGTCAAAATTATTTACCATCTGGCTTTTACAGAAAAAGTTTGAAGACCCCTCTTCTGTAGCATAGATTGAAATGTAGAAAATATAATTTAAGGATATATTTCCAGTATTTTTTGACATGAGCAAGTTTATTTTTCAAACTGAAATGCAATGCATTTAAAATGTAGAAAAATTCTTTAAAAAAAAATTATTTCGAGTATGATCTCACAGCACTTCAAAGTGCTCAGGGGACATATTGGACACTCGATACCTAATTGATTTATTAAATCATTGTAGAACAAGAAATCCAATTATGTAAACTACATTTCCTCTAAGCTTGATCCCTACACTAGAATATTGCATATCTGGACTGCATAACTGTGGGGATTAAAGATGGCTTCAAACACCTGTGACAATAATTACGCTTTTAGCTTTTCCAATGAAACAGCCATTCTTAGAAGTCTGAGTAAATTTTAAAACTTAATATCAAGGACAATATTCACTATGTTCTTTAGATTTCCTTGTAAAGGCTCATGTGAAATTCTTATTCAGCTCTAAAAAAAAAAAAAAATACGTGTTTCCAAAAGGACTGGTATATTTCTCTTTATTAACCAATAACAGCTCCCTGATCCATTGCCCTTCCATTTGAAATTTGGCTTTCCAAATATTCAAAACTAAAATTTAAGCTCCATTTTAGCAGCACATCTTAAATTCTAGTATAATTATTACCGCTTCCTGTCATACAGTCTACACTTTTGCAGTGTACACTTGTATTAAGTTTTTCATTATTCTTTTACATTTCAATTATTTTACATATATTTTTTTAAATTAGAGATAAAATAAAATCTTTTGTCACAACTTATCTCTCAGTTTATCACACTGTGGTAGCTTGTGTGTTGCAATGCAAGAAGCTATACCAACAGTGTTTCAAATACCAGCAGGGTCATCTATGGTAAACAGATTTCAGCAGAGCTTCCAAACTAAAACAAATTATGAAGAAGGATCTGTGATCTACTTCTGGAAAAAATAAATGGCCAATGAAAACTTTATGCTTAGCAACACAACACTGTCTGATTTGTGCCAGAAGATGAATCCCTCAGGTTGGAAAACACTTAAACAAAACTATAGAGTAAACCTTAATGATGTGAATGGAGTAAAGTTTTGGGGCCTTCATTTGCTGATGTGGCATGACTCAAAATGATAAGAAATAGATGTAAACATACATTAATAATTGGAACTTGGAAGATATGAAGTATAAATCTAGGAAAATTGGAAGTCATCAAAAATGAAATGAAAAACATTAAGATCAGTATACTAGACATTGATGAGCTAGACTGGTATTAGCCATTTTGAATCAGTCAATAATATGGTCTACTATGTCAGGAATGAGAAATTGAAAAGGGAAAACATTGCATTTATCATCAAAAAGAACATTTATTATCAAAAAGTCCAAAACTCTCAGGGATAGAATAATATCCATACACTTACAAGGAAGACCAGTTAATATGTCTATTTTTCAAATTTACACCCCAACCACTAATACCAAAGCTGAAGAAACTGAAGATTTTTACAAACTTCTGCATTCTGAAATTAATCAAACATACAATCAAGATCCATTGGTAATTACTGGTGGTTAGAATGTGAAAATTGGAAACAAAGAAGCATTGATAGTTGGAAAATATGGCCGTGGTGATAGAAATGATACCAGAGATTACTTGATAGAATTTTGCAAGACCAACAAATGTATTCATTGAAAATATTTTTTTTTCCAATAAAATAAATGGCAACTGTGACATGGACCCTATTGGATGGAATATACAAGAATCAAATTGACTACATTTGTGGGACAGGAAAATAGGAAAGTTCAATATCATCAATCAGAGCAATGCCAGGGAACTACTGAGGAACAGATCATTAACTTTTCATATACACATTCAAGTTGAAGCTGAAGAATATCAAAACAAGAGCCAAAATATTACTTTGAATATATCCCACCTGAATTTGGAGATCATCTTAAGAATAGATTTGATGATCTGAACATTAATGATCCAAGACCAGAAGAGTTGGGGGATGACATCAAGGACATCATATATGAAGAAAGCAAAACATCATTAAAAAGGGAGGAAAGGAAGAAACAACCAGAATGGAAGTCAGAAAAGACTGTGAAACTTACTCTTGAATGTACCTAAAGCAAATGAAAGAAATGATGATGTAGAAGAGCTGAACAAAAGATTTTAACGATGGGCTCAAGAAGACAGTATTTTAATGATATATGCAAAACCTGGAATTAGAAAAACACAAAATACCAACATGCTTGGCATTTTTTAAGCTGAAAGAAGGAAGAAAAAATTCAAGCTTAGCATTGGAATATTGAAGGATTCCAAGGACAAAATACTGAACAACACAGGATGCATCAAAAGAAGTGGGAAGGAATACACAGAGTCTTGTATCAAAAAGAACTGATGGATATTCATCCATTTCAGAGGGTAGTATATGATCAAGAAACAATAGTATTGAAGGAAGAAGTCCAAGCAACATTGAAGGCACTGGCAAAAAGCAAGGTTCTTGGAACTGACTACCAATTGGTAGCATAGTGGCTAAGTCACTTGCCTGCTAACCAGACGGCTGGCGGTTCAAACCCACCAGCCACTCCTCGGAAGGAAGGTTGGGCAATCCTACTTCCGTAGTGATACTGCCTCGAAAACCCAAGGAGGGGTCGCTATGAGTCGGGGCCGACTCGACGGCACATAACAACAACAACCAATTGAGGTGTTTCAACAAATGAATGCAAAGCTGGAAGTACTCACTTGTCTATGTCAAAAAATTAAGAAGACAGCTACTTGATCAATTGACTGGAAAATATTCCAAACAAAGATGTTCCAATAGAATGCAGAAATTATTGAACAATATCATTAACATCACAAGCAAGTAAAATTTTGGTGGAGACCATTAAAAATAGTCTCAGTAGCACATTGACAGGAAACTGACAGAAAGTGAAGTGGGATTCAGAAGAGGATATAGAATGAAGGATATCATTGCTAATATCAGATGGACTTTGACTGACAGGAGAGAATAGCAGAAAGATATTTACCTGTGTTTTATTGAGTATGCAAAAGTATTCAGGTCAGGTATCACAAATTATGGATAGCATAGTGAAAAACAGCAATTCCAGAACACTTAATTGTGCTTATGCTGAACCTGTACCTGGACCACACAGGAATGTGCAAACTATGTAATCAATAAGGAAGACTGAAGAAGAATTGATGTTTTTGTATTATGGTGCTGGTTAAGAAATATTGAATATACCAACATATTCAAATGTGGAAAGAACAGACAATGTCCTATGAGGAGTGAGGAGTACGCATCTCATGTACTTTGGACATGTTATCAAGAGGCACCAGTCCTGGAGAAAGAGATCATGCTTGGTAAAATAGAGGGTCAGCAAAAAAGAAGGTAGCCCTCAACAAGAAGGACTGACACAGTGGCTGCAGCAATAGGAGGAGAATGGCAGTGACTGTGAGAATGGCATATGATCAGGCACCATATAGTCCTCTTGTGCACAGGGTTACTAAGAATCCGAACTGATATGATGGTACCTAACAACAACAAAAAAATCTTTTGAAAGTAGGCATGATAAAAGACAATGAGTGAATATATGAATAAATAAACAAAAGACTGAATATGTTCCACATTAGGACATCCATTATTCTCAATAAGATGAATTGGTACATTCTCTCCAACTCTATGCTTTTAGATTATCAAAACAAGAAACAAGATAATAATATTTCAGAAAGGTTTCTAGAGTGAAATTAGATACAATAGCTGCTAGAGCCTAAGTTGCAGATCCCCTCTCCTAAATGAAAATTGGATTTATACCATATTATTGGAAGTACCCTTTATATTTGCAAGAAGGGAGCTATAATGCAGGGATTAATAGGTTTTATTTTGTGGAATTCAAAAATCACCAAAATCTCTTTACCATCTAGGAGTGGAGTAGACAATCTCCTCTAAGCAAATATTTATTCTGGGAGGAATAACTTAAAAATATGTAGAGTTTTAAGTTTTACAAATTTATGGAGAGCATGAATTTACTTTGAATATGTGGGGTGGATGTAGTAATAAAATTTTGGCTTGCCACGTTCAATAAATCCCTGGTTTGTAATGCTGTTAGTGTGAGAGAGCTTGGAGGGACAAGGGAATTAAAGGGAAGGTGAAACAGTTTTACATGGAATTTTATCTTTTTGTATAAGAGAGACTGAAATCCATCACATAATATTAAACCAGGGTAGACTGCTTTCTTGAAACACAGTAGTTTCAAGAGGGCTGAAGTGCAGAAACAGGTAACAAGATCTCTGTGAAGTAAAACTAGAGGTATGTGTCACTTAACATCAATGATAGGTTCTGTGAAATAGGAACATTACGCTATTTGGACTGGACATTGTGTGAACCCCATGTTATATATAGGCAGTCCCCATACAATCTCTAGTTAAATCCCTGTGAAGCCTATGATATTAAAACCTTAGGGGAGCCTTCCAGACAAAGCCCAGAGAACTGTATCCATTGGATATAGGAGACTGGTCTTTCCAGGCGGATGTGTAGGCTGGGTGGAAGCTGCACCAGCAGCTAGTCTGGGATTTTGTGCATGTACAGGCAATGGGCAGTGAACAGACAGGTGAAACAGAGAGGTGGACACAGAGACTGGGTGCGCAGATGCCAGGAGTATTATGGGTGGTGGTGGCCCTGGATGCTGCCACCCTGTTGATGAAGCCACTTCCTGATCAAGTGCATCTACCACTGCCACTGTCAGGAGCCAGGAACCCACAAGCACCCTGGTCATCCAGTGTGGCCAACACCCATGAAAGGAGCAGAAGAGACATGGCAGGTGCTGCCCTGCTCTGGTAGTGAAAGGCTGCATGGCTGCTGGGCAGGTGAATGAAGTCAGGAGATGTTGAGGGAGAATGTAAAGGAGGGGGCACTATGGGGATTGAGATGTTCCCTAGAGCCCCATTTCTCCTTTACTCTGGAAGTTTGGGGTCTTTAAAACTCTTAGGGGAAAATAGTAAACAAAAGGAGAGCTGCTTTCCCTTTAAAAAATAAAACCTCTTATGGAAACATGGATGCATATGCAGTCAGATGTTGCTTGAACAGACACTAAGCAACACACACCTTCACTTACTTTAAAGAAAGAGAGTCTAAGCTGATGACTCAGACTTAAATTTTTCTAAGTGTTCAAGAGGAAAGATCTGTGCTATTGTTTGAATCATGTTTCCCAGAAATATAGTGTTGTAATTCCTAACCCCTATAGTGGTGGCTTTCCATTTGGGAATGGATGCTCTTTGCTTTGTCAATGAGGCAGTAGTAATGTAAGGTGCATCTTAAATCAATATCTTCTGAAATATAAAAGAGCAGATTAAGCAAGCAAGCAATCAGAGATGGGGGGATATGGATGTCATGCCATATGTTTGCCAAGGAACCTAGGAACAGAAGCTGAGAAAAGACAAGAATCTTCCCACATAGCTGACAAGAGAGTCTTCCTTCCCCTAGTCTGTGCCCTAAATTCAGATTTCTAGCCTCCTAAACTGTGAGAGAATTGATTTCTGTTCTTTAAAGCCACCCACTTGTGGTATTTCTATTATACCAGCTACAGGTAACTAAGAAAGGAGCTCTGGTGGTGCAGTGCCTAAAGCATTTGACTGATAACCAGAAAGTTGGCAGTTCAAACCCACCTGCCACTCCACTGAAGGAAAATGGAGCAAACTACTTCTGTAAAGGTTTACCATCATGGAAATAGGGGTCACTATAAGTTGGAATCAACTCAATGGCAGTGGGTTTAGGCTTTTTGCTTCTTCTTCTTCTTTTTTTTTTTTTTCAAAAACTAAGACAGCCTGCTCTGGATACAGCTTGTGTTTGGGACTGGGAACTTCTGTGGACCCAGACACTAGAGTAATATTGTGCTTCGGGAAAGAAAGTTTGCTAAGCGTGGACTGCAAGCTTGGACAGTTATCCCTACTCTAGTGCTTTGATACCCCCTTCTGAAAAATGATGATGATAAGAGCACATTCCTTTACACATTCTGTAAGTATTAAATAAGTTAATATACATTGATCCTTTAAAAAAGTCAGGTACCTAGTAAGCTCTATGTGGAATTGCTTATTGGGATAATTAATCACTCTCTTTGCCATATTTATCAATTAATGATGGATTCACCATTATCTAGGTTTTATATGTAACTGGGATGGAAATATGGGCAGAAAGTTCATGATAATCAAACTGACCATCAAAAGAGGAGTCAAAACACTTTTTATAAAGTCAGGCTTGCTCCTTATTAGCAGTATGTCCTTGGGTAAACCACTTAGAGCTTCTGAGTCTCAATTTCCATATCTGAAAAATAAATGAATTAGTCCAGAGATTCCCTAAGGTCCTTTCAGCACTAAGATTTTATGAGTCTGTGAATCCTCTTAATGTGTGAGTATCATATATGCAGTGCTTTTCCAAGCACTATGGGAGAAAGTGACTGAACACAAGCCAATCCCCTTTCCTACAAGAACTTATGATCCTGATATGACAAAAGAATATTTTACAACACAACAAGATTTTTAATTTTACAAACACTGCTAAGTACTTTTCTGATTTTGCAAACTGAGGCAGCTTTAGGCCATAATAAAATCTTCGGAAAGCCAGATGATTAGCATTAACAGATTGTAAGTTTCTATTTTTATTTGACTGATCCGTGGCAATCGTATTAAAAGGAAATCTACATTTTCACATTTTAATGACAAGGGATTACTCTAACCAAAGCAAACTCACTGCTGTCAAGTTGGATGCAACTCACAGCCTCAACCCCTTAGGTTTTCAAGGCAATATCTCTACAGAAATAGATTGCCCAACCTTCCTTCCAAGGAATGGCTGGTGGGTTTGAACCTCTAGCCATCTGGTTAGTAGTCAAATGCTTAGGTACAATGCCACCAGAGCTCTAAATGAAATGTTTTTTTAACTGATACATATTTCCTATTATTCAGATTGTCCTTTACTGACAAACAGCAATCTTATTAAGTGCATGGCAAAAACTAGAGGAGGCTTGGTCCTCTGCTGACTATCAGCAATGACAAGAAGCAGCATGGTATCCCTGCACTTCAGTAAGCTTCAGGGATTTTTGAAGTTTAAGCCTTTTCTGTGTCCTTCCTCCACCCTCCTATTACTATTACTTAACTCTAACGCACTAATGCACTGCTGCTGAGTCGAATCCAACTCATTGCGAACCCTCCTTAGGTTACTGAAGCAGCATCACTAGGGGAGTAGATTGCCCAACCTTCCTTCCGAGGAGTGGTTGGGGGGTTTGAACCGCCAGCCTTCTGGTTAGCAGTTAAATGCCTTAGGCACCATGCCACCAGAGCTAGTACCTTTTTTTTTTTTTTTTAAAAAAAAAAACTTCTTAGCTAATAAGTACTATGCAATAGAATGTCAGTAATAACACACTTCCTGGAATTTGTATTAAATATGCATAATGATTTTGTTCTATTCCATTTAATGTGGAAGGTATAACTGTCTTGGAATTCCTGAGGTCTACTTTTCTGTTGATAGAGGAGAGTGGTAATTGAAACATGAACTCAATACATTTAACTTCTTTTCCATAATAGTGGTTGACAGATATTATTGGGTCAGTAACTGTTGGATGAGAGCTCTGATAGCATAGTGGCTAAGGAACTTGACTGCTAACCAGAAGGCTGGAGGTTCAAACCCACCAGCCACTCCTCAGAAGGAAGATGGGGCAATCTACTTCCATAGTGATACTTCCTCGGAAACTCAAGGAGGGGTCAGTATAAGTCGGGTCCAACTCGATGGCACGTAACAACAACAACAGCAACTGTTGGATGTTGTGCATTGCATCATTTTCACACAGTTGTCCTGCAGATCAACCTGTAGGTCCAAAGTCACATGAAAGCCTGTGATGCAGAGCAGTTTTTCTGGGGATGTTGTTGTTGTTATGTGCCATGGAGTCAGACCCGATTCATAGCTATGCCTCCTTGGGTTTCCAAGGAAGTATCACTATGGAAGTAGATTGCTCAACCTTCCTTCTGAGGAGTGGCGGGTGGGTTTGAACCACCAGCCTTCTGGTTAGCAATGAAGTGCCTTAAGCACTATGCTACCAGAGCTCCTATTTCTGGGAATAGACATGTTTATTTTAATGCTCATTGCCTTTAGAACTGATCAACCTGGTATGTTTATTTACCTGATTCTCTTTCCAACAACAAAATTTTCAAATCTGTGCACTTTCAGGATGAATTATTAATTACTGACTTTATTTACTCTCAGGGCTAATAAAATCCACAAAAGAAATACTATGGACCATTAGTCATGTATTTTTCTCACAGTTACTGCACCAGGTGATGTCCCTTACTGACATATCCGATATCCTAATTCATACTCACTTTTAAAATGGCCTGTTTCTGTGACATCAGAAAACTCTTGTCTTCCAGAATATAGGAGAATGAAATGTTTCATGATTAATGACAGTATCTATGTATTGGAACAGGCTGGCAAGCTCTTGCAAAGGAGGCGTGTTTGACTGCATTCTGCCCAACACAACAGCTCATTAAGCAATATTTTCCCCATTAATGTTTAGTATTAAACACTGAATGAAAGACTAAATATCATACGGACAAACAAATTGAAAACAGCACAGTAGGGTTTAGGGTAAGCAGCCAACAGCCTCCCCTTCATTTGGAAGACAGCTTGCATACCTATTCCAAAGATTAATGAGCAATCAGTTCTAAATTAAACCAAGACCTGCATTTAAGTCTTTTTTTCCTCTGTTGAAAGCATGGCTATGAGTTACACTAACTGAGATAAAATGCAGTATTAGCCTTTCCATGTGTTGTGTAATGAATGTGGTTAGAAACATGAAAGATTGTTTCTGAAAAATTTTCTTCACATTTTTCATCATCTTTTCTCCTGCACAATTTGAAAGGAAATGGGCCATGATGAGGTCAGTAGTTTCTGCCACATGATGCAGAATCTTGTTCTCTGTCAGTCACTCAAAAAACAGTCACCTCTTTGAAAATGGAATATAAAAACTGCTTTTATAAACATCACAGATCCTATCAGAGGTGGCTAAAACAGAATTTCAATTGTATAAATCCTGTCGTAAGAATCTAGTGATTTCACTAGTGTGTGAAAATACAGTGGAGTGTACTTAATGCTGAAGCCTCAGGATAAGAATAACACTGGGGTATGTATTGCAGTAAGACAATTTTTATATCAGAAGTACGTTAATTAACCCACAGTGTGAATGCATTCCAAAAAAAAAAAAACACTAAGTTGTTCCAAAGGGAATTAAGTTAGTTGGTGGGGTTTGCTTTAGAAAATTTTCTACAGTAATTTATAATTCCCAAACCAAACCAAAGTCATTATTTGTTGTTGTTGTTATATGCCGTCAAGTTGGCACCAACTCATAGCGACCCCTCCTTGGGTTTCCGAGGCGGTATCACTAGGAAGTAGATTGCCCAACCTTCCCTCTGAGGAGTGGCTGAGGGGTTTGAACCACCAGCCTTCTGGTTAGCAGTCAAATGCCTTAGGCACTATGCTACCAGAGCTCCTAAGTCATTATTTAAACTATCTTAATATTGGTGTAAAAAATGAGGACATCTGTGAATGAGCCTGCATGGACTTGTATGTACATATGTACATTTCTCATATATCAATTTGTTTGTCCGTACACATTCATACTTTTTCTGGGAGAAGATTCCATAGTTTTTCATTAGATTCTGAAAAATATATCTGATACCAAACTTCTAAGAATTGTTAAATAAAGCAATGTTTCTATACTTTCTTGTACTTTCAAATTGCCTACAGGCATTTTAAAAAAATACATCAATAATGGAAACCTCTCCAAAGATGTGTTGGATCAGAATATCAAGATGCAGGATCAAGGCATGGAATTTTTGCAAAGCTCCTCAAATGCATAAGATAATGCATGCAAAGATAATTTTGATTATGAATCAAAATAAGTGACAGTAGAGTGAAAAATTAACATTCCCTCAAGAGTGGACTAGGGAGTCATTGATGGTTCAGTGGTAAAATTCTCACAAGAGGTCTAGGTTTGCTTCTCAGTAAATATACTTCATGTGCAGCCACCCACCATCTATCAGTTGAAGCCTGTGTGTTGCTATGATGTTGAATATTTTTCATCAGAGCTTCCACACTAAGACAGGCTAAGAAGAAAAACCTTATGATCTACTTCCAAAAAAGCAGCCAATAAAAACCCTATGGATCACAATGGATATGGCATAGAACCAGACCATATTTCCTTTCCATGTGCAAAGTGCTGTCATAAATTGGAAGAAAACTCTACAATATCTAACAACAAAGAAAGGTCTAGCCTTTACTGTCAGCTTCAAGGAGATGATTTCTAGGCCTCTATAATTTTCTCCTCATAGGAATGTCTTTGTTTCTCTGAGGGCTTTAGCTACCATATAGTCTAAAAATGTGATGTATGATAAGCGCTTTGAGCCATACCATATCTCTTCAGACATCTGGAGTAATTGAAGACTAAGGAAATTCATCTGACCTTCATGAGTGACACAGATTAAACAACAGGCATTTAGGCTCTGTGAGATGGAGCCCAATTAAACCTCTGGACACCAAAATCCAAGTGAGCTTCCTTTTTGACAATACTCTGACTATTGTCACACATTATAACTGGGAGGTGGGAAATACTGTCCAAGACCCTCTGGAGAAAAGATGAACAGAAACTCCATATTTGAACCCTTTCCAGATTTCTCTCTATGCATCCTTCGACTAGTTCTATTCTGTATCCTTCTGTTGTAACAAGATTATAGTTGTAAGTATAGTGCTTTCCCGAGTCCTGTGAGTTACTCTAGTGAGTTATCCAGCATATGTGTAGTTGTAGGTTTCCCAGAATTTGTAGCAAGCTGATCTGAAGAGAAAGTGATCCTGGGGACACCAATCCTGCAATTGTTGCTTGAAATGATGGTGGTCTTGTGGGTTCTTAGCCTCTTGACTGTTCACTTTGTCTAACTCAAAGAAGTGACAGACACAATCAATGCTATTGGCATATGGAGAAAGAGAGTTTGATGAACGCTCAAGTTGTCTGCAAAGATCTCCTGGTAGAGGTCTGATTAAGACATAAAATTGAAAATTGGGTAGCTTTCAGGATTAATGGAATGAACTAATTAACTTCAAAACTAATCAAGGTAAATATGCCTTTTTTTTTTTTTTTTAAACACAGTGATCATATTACCTAAGTGCAAAATCAAAACCAAACACACTGCCGTGGAGTTGGATCTGACTCATAACGACCACTCCTTTGGATTCTGAGGTGATATCTCTACAGAAGTAGATTGCCCAACCTTCCTTCTGAGGACTGGCTGGTGAGTTTGAACCACCAGCCTTCTGGTTAACAGTCAAATGGCTTAGGCACTATGCCTCCAGAGCTCCTATCTAACTACAGTAGATGTTAATTATTTCTGTATCCCATACTTGCTCATTTGTCTACTTGCTAAAATTTATTTGTAACCCAAAATGGTACTGATGTTTTCATGATCATTCATAGACACTAACAGGGTGGTGAAAAATGTGTCACCTGAGTTACATGTTCCCATTTGAGCTCAAAGAAAGTGAGCTCAACTCTCATTCCATCTCCAATGTCCTTTTCGTGGTCTATTTAGTGTCATGTTTTTCACATTTTTCTGCTTGTTGTTGATGATTTTGTTGTTTTCATGACCCCCAGCATAGTGTTGGAGTTGCTTTTTAGTATTGCTAAATGCAAGAAGGCAAAAGGTCTGTGCTAGATCAGCTTCATTTAGGCATGATAACGTGCTATTGGCCATGAGTTCACTGTTAAAAATCAAAAATATAAATTAATTAAACCAGAAAACAAATCTAACTCACTGCCATAGAGGTAATTCCAACTCATAGTGACCTTACAGCACAGAGCATAACTGCCCCTGGGGGTTTCCAAGGCTCTAAATCTTTACAGAAGCAGACAGCCTCACCTAGCACAGAATGTCTAGTGAGTTCAAACTGCCGACCTTTTTGTTAGCAGACAAATGCCTTAATCACTGTGCTACTGGAGCTCCTATAAATTTTAAAGGTGTCTTTAAATAGAAACACACACACATATATATATATATATATATTTATGTATATGGCTGGGCAATCTACTTCCGTAGTGATACTGCTTCAGAAACTCAAGGAGAGGTCACTGTGAGTCAGGTCCAACTCAATGGCATATAACAATAACATATATAAATATATAAATTTATATATATATGCTTAGATACATTTAGATATAGATATAGATATTTAGTTATATATATATATATAGAGAGAGAGAGTTATGTATTGACCTAAAATGTTATGACCAGAGGCTCACAAGTACTTAGGTGCAATTGTTCAATATTCACTAATTTAGTGTTTGTGGAGATTTTTTAGAACATAACTACTGGGAATAATGATAACTGATTGTACATCATATTCTTATTTGGCTGTTAGTAGGTAACACAAAATGATGACTTCAGCTTAGTTCACTAGACTGAAATTACTGTCTCAGAGGAGTATACACTATGTTCCTCTAACTTTAGCATGTTCTCTCAAAATGACTTTAAGCAAGACTGGTTTAAGGTGAAATCACACTAATTTGTTCAAGAATCATCATCATTCTCTGAATTGCCTTTCCTGCACCATTGCCTTCCTGTGAAACAGCTCATCCTCCTCCACCCCCTTCACCTTCATTACCATTATCCTCATAGCAACAATTACACAGCATTTCCCATATGTCAGTACATTATATAAGGAAACTCATTTAACCCACAGAGCAACCCTATAATGTAGGCACTATTATGACCAGTTTACAAACGTGGAACTGAAAGCAAGAGACCTTGAGAAACTTGCCCAAAGTTGAAGTGCAAAAAGGGAGATATTCTGAGAAAAATAAATTACCAAACTGTACTATTGTTACACATAATGAGAGTAATTTATTTGTTTAATTAGCACATACTGTGTTTCTTCTAAGAACACAGTCCTTCTCCTCACCGCCCCCCTGCTGACTAGTGTTCAGATAGAATATAAATTGAATATAATATAATGTACAATGTGATTGAATAGAAGGATGCACATATAGATTGCTATACAGAAGTGGAATGGGTTAGATAGGGAAGAGGCAAAGTGAAATGAGAGGAGAGATTAAATAAGGATGATTTTGTACCACCTTTATAACTTAGAAGAAGATTGGATCAAGTGTTTGCAGCTATAGAATTTCTCTCAAAGTCTGGATTTCTCTTTAGGAGCTGATTAAAAAAATTAATCTTAGTATAAAAAAAATCCTTATGGGTTTTAGAAATACCAATTTTTGAAAGATACTTAAACAACAACAACAACAACAACAAAATTTACCTAACAGAAAATGCAGAGTTTTGAATTGGGTTATATACTTTGAGTTTAGTCTGTACCAATGAAATCTCTCCTGCTGTGCAGGTAATCAAGACCAAACTTGCTATTGTCAAGTGATGTTAAATAATGATTGATGTGATGGATCACTCAGATCTTAGCTGGAGCAGTGTGGAAAAGCAAATAAACAAATATCAGCAAGGGCTTTAATGAGTTCATGTTGTTTTCCTAAGGTGAGCTTTCAATATCTTTCTCATGATGTACTTACAAGAATTATTCAGTTAACTTCACATCACTTAAAAGTAATAAAAATACTTTTTCAAATTATTTTATTATGCATGATAATTCACCATAATTTCAAAATCACACAAAACCGTTATTAATTTCATTTGATAGGAATTCTATTTCTACCAGGAATATCAGATTTTTTTTTTTTT